>NW_016690260.1:3099647-3196192 GCF_001604755.1 Lepidothrix coronata
ACTATGGCATTAAGTGCCACATCCAATCATTTCTT
Source organism: Lepidothrix coronata (assembly GCF_001604755.1). Taxonomy (NCBI): domain Eukaryota; kingdom Metazoa; phylum Chordata; class Aves; order Passeriformes; family Pipridae; genus Lepidothrix; species Lepidothrix coronata. Next base: position 3,099,683 of record NW_016690260.1, read on the forward strand.
GAACACTAGCATGGTTAGTGACTCCATCACCTCCATGGGCAACCTGTTCCAATGCTTAACAACCCTTTCAGTGAAAAAATTCCTCCTGATGTCCAACCTGAACTTCCCCTGGCACAGCTTGAGGCTATGTCTTCTTGTTCTGTCACTAGCTGCCTGGAGGGGCCCCTGGTGGTCTAGTGGTTAGGGTGCAGCACTCTCACCACTGCGACCCGGGTTCGATTCCCAGTCCCCGGGCAGATGGAGCTCGTCAGCCCTGTAAGGCAATCCATCTAAGAGAAGGTCACTCTAAACAAACCTACGTCCTTGAGTGGGTGCTGTTCGGACCCATAGACTTGTGTGTGCCTAAATGGCTCAACAGGTCACTAACTACTTGCTCCTGGATTGCAGAGGGTCTATTATGCTCCCCATCCCTGTCTACCAGCTCACAGGGCTGGTTGCTCGGAGGATAAGCAGCCTTTCTGTTAAAAACTGAGGCAAAGAAAGCATTGAGTACATCAGCCTTTTCTTAATCATTGATGACAATGTTCTCCTCCAAATCCAATAAGGGATGAAGATTTTCCTTGGCCCTCCTTTTTTGTTGATGTATTTAAAACAACACCTTTTATTATCTTTCACAGGCCATGGCCAGGTTGAGTTTTATCTGAGCTTTCACCTCTGTCAAGCCAGAGTTCCACAAGACCATTTTCTGTAGGAGCTCACTGGGATGGTCCCCACAAAGACAGCATGACCAGTTCTGCACCCCCCTACTTGGGGGTAGGCTTCTTCACTCCTTTCTTCTTCTGCACTCTTTCTGTCCAGGAAAGTGGCCACAGGGGCAACAGGAAAGCCTTTCTATGTCAAATAATTAGTGTTGTATGGGAAGTGCCAAAAGTCCAGCAATACACAGTTATGGAATAATTTGAATCATGTGAGAATTTATCCTTAAAAAAATGGTGGATTTTTTTCACCCCATTCTAACGATATATGTCTTCAAATGGATCTTGTTTATCCGTATTTAAACCCTCTTGGAAATCTGATATAGGCTTGGCTTCAATGAAATCATGAGGCAGTAAGTGCCAGAGATAATGTTATATAAAAACTATTTTCTTTTGTTCTCTTTTTTATTCATTTTAAAATAATTCTTAAATGTGTAACTTTTCTGTCTCATTGAGTTACTCAGTTCCAGTGTTTCGCATTGCTCTTTTTTTTTTTACCTCTGTCACCACTTTAATTTCCGATCTTTCAGCTCCCATTATCTCTGTATCACTTTTTGTGAAAGATTGACTGAGCTGAGAAAATTTTCTTTTCAGGGTAGACTTTGGACTTACAGAACATTTTCAAACACTTTCTTGTTGCCTTTAAGTGAGCTATGGCTACTTGTAGTATACGAGGCTTCTACCTGGGACTATTGCGGCATTTTCATCAGTCTTGGGGTAAAATCCCAAAACCTCCTGAAGTCAAAGGACACTCTATCAGGCTTTATGGGTGCAATTCAGCTCACAGCTGAATGTAGGTGCTTTAGTTTGTAAGGCAAAGCTGTGCCGTGTCCATGCTGCAGCATAAGAGGCAGATTTAAGGACCATATACCCCATAACTGTGTCATGATACTGCAACCACTATTGTGCTCTGAAGTGAATATAGTCAGAAACACAGCAAGGGCAGGCTGGCAGATATCAAGTGAGGCAAATATGTGACTTCATCCCTCTTTGCCACATATAGTGGAAGTTCAAGCCCTGCTGTCGTCATGCTCTGTGAAGAGTGTTGACACCTGCCTTTAAAGGGCTGGCACGACTCGCAGACACACAGTGACTGCTGCAGATGGTGGCTGGAAGGCTCAGATATGCATAATATGGAGGGGCAGTGTCAATCAGCACTGGAAAATTGGCACAGAAGGCTTTTATGACCTGGGGGGATCCAGCTCAGCAGTGTACTTGGTCTGGACAAGTGCAGGTGTCTAGACTTTGTGCTGTGCCTTTAGGAGTACTGCTGGATATAAGAATAATTTGGCATATTTTTAAGGGAGAAAATGACCAAGGCAAAGCTGTTCCCTTGACTGAAGGATATGAGAGGAGACACTTTTATAACCATCAGAGTAATCCTAAACAAATCCTGAAACTTTAATGGGAGTAATTTTAGTATATTTCCTGTAATTTGTAATATTTATTTTGATATATGTTCAGAAAGTTTATGTAATATTTTTCATGCATGAACTACTTTTGGCAAAATATAGAGATCTTCACATGCATAAAAATTTTCTATTATGATTGGCCAAGCTTTAATAAATGATCTGTAATAATAAATATTGGCCATGTGTTTGGAACAGAGTTGTGCCAAGACCAATGCTCTGGCATGGAAATATCTGCTTATTACAGATGACCTGACCTCAGCTGGCCTTTGTGTGACTGCTACAGAAATTGGTCTGACCTGTGGCCTTGCTTTCTACCCAGAAGGCTTTTCCAGACTATGCAAAATTGCAGTGAGGTCCAGATTCCTCCAGATGATAGCTTGTCTTATACCTCATGTCTGTCATTTTCCTGTGACTGTGAGAACATTGTGTTTTGGCTTTGAATATCCTTTGCATAATGTGAAAACCACTGTCAAGCAAACAAACAAAGAAGGACAAAAAATGATCTCACCGTCAGTCATGTAGTATCAGGGAAGCTCTCTTTCATCAAAAAGAGTAATTCTGGATTATAGTCTAGATCTGAATCCAGCTTGTTATATCTGTTAGCAAGAATGATTAATTTCTGCAAACAATTGAAAGCAGTGCAGGGAAAAAAGAAAGAAAGAAGAGAAAGAAAGCTGGAATCAGGTAAGAAACATTTGGAAATGGGAGTTCCCGTGGTATCTCCTTGTGTACCCATGGGAAGGCAGTGCCCTGTGTTAGCCACATGGAAGTGAAAATTGTTTTGTGTTAAGTGCATGCCTTCACAAAGATCAAACTTTTCAAGTGAAAATGAAGCTGAAATGGCTTTATTAAAATATGAGGGAGAGCATCATAGTGCTTGATGTTCTCAGCCTGCTGCGTGCCTTCCCCCATGGGTTCCACTCATCCCATCAGTGAGCCTGCCTGGGAGGAAGACATCCCCTCCTCCCTATCCGAGCTCCCAGGCTTCCGTACATCACGAGCCTTCACTCAAACCTGTCTTTCTTCCTGAGGGAAAGGTTTTTCTCTTTCTCTGGCTGCTGACCTGCAGAAGGTCCCCAGTGATGGGCTTCGATGTGTGCCATTGTGTCAGCCTGTGTCCACGGAATGCCAGGCCACGGGCAGGGAGTCAGGTGTGCCGAGCTGAGGAGCCTGGAGCCCTCATCCACCCGCACGGTGCCTGCCAGCCTGACTGCTCGCCGGGATGCTCCATTTGCAAAAATACAGAGGCATCAAACTATACCGGGACTAAACCTTCTCTTTTAGGACGTATTATACACCAAGTAGACCAAATTGAGCTCAGTTCGAAGTAGAAAGAGCATTGGTTTCCAACTGATCGCAGACCCCACGGTGGGTACTTGGCAGCGCCGCGATGTCGCCGGTGCCGCTCCGTGCGCAGGGGCCTCGGGCAGAGCCGCGCTCTGCCGGTACGCGGTTCTCTAGCACCATCTCGTGGGCTGACAGGCCCCCAGGTAAGCTCAGCGGAATGCTTTCCCCGCGCTGCAGGTTTAAAACAATCAGCTATGGAAGTTTTCGTTTGACCCCTGCTCTTTTTTCCGGCCGTTCCTTACCCTCACCGTTTCATGAAATGATGCACTGATACACGAACAAGCAGCCCATTCCAACCCCGCAGGCACAGGGCTGCTGAGGAGCACCAGATCTCAGCCCTTCATGGGAACTTGACTGCACAAGCTCTGAAAGAAACTGAACATTTTATAAGAAAAAAATAGGTTTGACATAGCTGCTACTGATCTAATGTTGCTGCCTGAAATACATGCGAAAGGCAGCTCTAAGTCGATATGAACAACAAAAAAACCCAAACCAAAATAAAATAAAGAAAAAAACCAACCCACCACGTTAATTTTCTATTATTTGTAACATGGCTGTCGCACACCAAAAACATACTAGGATTTTCCCCGTAGCTTTTCCCCTCCCCTTGTTTTAATATGTGCAGAGTAAACAGAGAACAGATAAGGCTGAACCACAGCTGACAGGAATATATTAAAAGAGGCAGTGAACAGCAAGAGTACTTAGAGCCTGCAAGTGCTCCTGTAGCTGAAATTGGGTTAATAGGTTGTGTTGGAGTCAAACAACTTTTCAGCTAAGCTTTAACATAATTTTTGCTCAGTATACTTAGGACAACCAGACAAACAGATACCTTTCAGCCAAACCTCAGCCTTGATCCTGCTCAGCCCACTCTAAGCATGGACAAAGAACAAATCTGGGGGTTTTTTTATCAAAGGGAGGGATGCAAATTTAGATGCTGTCTGAAGACATGTATGGAAAGGAATGTATAGAAGAAAACTATGTCCTTGCTTGCTTAGCAGCACTCCTCGTGGCACAGGGCTCTAACCAAAGGTTGGGTTTGGAGATGGAATGTCACAATGCCAGATGTTGGAGGTCCTGAAGCTTTACTTGCCTTAGTAGACTTGTACCTTATTCACTCATACTTGGAACAGGATTTGGTGAGAAGATTGTTAGAGGTGTTTCCAGTGGAACAGAAATGGTGGAAGTCCCTGTGCAAGTGACTCCTGCTCTGGAGAAGCTCTCTGCGTCCTGTTGGAGCCAGCACAGCAAGGGATTTCCCTGCCTGGGCTGTTGGCTACTTTGGGTTTGCCCAAATCTCTGCTTGGAAATCCCAGAGGCTCTTGTTGTATTTTATTCCGTGTTGCATGAGGCACAGAAGATCTAATCTCCAGGCTTCAGTTGAAGGGGGTTTTTTGTGAGCAGAATGACACCCAATTTGCACAGTGCTGATGTAAACATCAACCTCAAATAATTAGTGCATGTGGCCAGTTAATCATCGCACTGGCTCCAGGTGGAAATGTGCCAAGATATTTCTGTAGTAGTGAGTTCATTATGTTTGCACTTTATTTGCATTGGACGTTTAAATATTTCTGTATCCTAGTCACAGTTTCCCCCATCAGTTCTTACAAGTGTTGTGCATGTTTTGGATGGAGTTAAGCAGAAAACATTTTTAGTCAATATGTACATTTATAGCAGTTTTAGAGTAATTGAATCAATTTGCATCAAGTTTGATAAATTATTTTGATGAAAAGTGGGGGGAATGCCTGCAAAGCATCTTGACATTTTGTTTAAAATTATATTTTCATTTTGAAATCAGGCTATATTTAACAGTGAAAAAAAAAGTCAACCCCAAATACTTCTTTCCAGTTGGCAGTTGAAAAAAATCTGGTTTTCACCCAGTTACACTGGAGAGTTTGTCAGAGTTTGGTGACCTAGTAGGCATGTCTTAACAGGAAAAGAAATATTTTTGTATTATTTGTGGTTGACCCTATAGTGGCTTCCCACACAGGGCTGTCAAAAAGGGGTTTGCAAACAGGGGTCTAGTAATATGCATGGTACCTGTGAAGAAATTGTTATGACAATTTGGTGTCATATGTTATTCAGGTGACCCTCCCTGCCAGATTACCTTTGAAGGCTTATAAATCACTGCAGCAAGAGGAGAATATCTGTAAGATGAGAGGCAGAATTCCTTGCACATAGCATCTCTGACAGTCTTTGGCCAGGAAATTTCAGTGGCAGTGTTCGTAAAATGACTGTCTCAGCTCTCACCTCTTCCAATATCATCAGTATCATAAGGACCACTGTGAAGAAGTTTGTCAGGTCTTTTCCCTTTTTCACACCCATGTGCCTTGCTGATGCAAGGCCATCAAGCTTTCAGTAGGAGTACTGGTCATGCTAATAACCTGCTTGTAGCATATGGGAGAGATGAAACAAGAAAGTAAAATGTAGTTGATGTGGTAGTGTTGCACATGGGCAGTAATTTCCTGCACTTCCATTATCATTGCTCATTACCATCTGACAGATGATACACTGCTGTCAATGCTCTGGCTTGTGTATGCACAAGAGTGTGAGGTGTGTAAATACTTCCCCCAATATACATATATATTTTTGTATATGTAGTGCTTGATAAATATTTAAATGTGAAAAAAAACTCTGATCAGTTTAATCAGTCCTCTGGTCATGTTCCTACTTCTTGTTCATTATTCATAAGCATTTGCTGAATGACACAGACAAACCGTTCTCCAAGTATGAGTTTTCTGGGAATCATTCACTTCAGCTATTCACTATTCATCTTTTGTGGTAGCAGACTGGCTACTTAAACCACAGAGTGGTTTTCCCCTAATTCCTAACTGGGTATTTATAAACAGTAAAATAAAGGCGGACGAATTGTGAATGCTTTCCTTTGATTGTGAAGATCCTTGTTTGCCTGCCTATGTGGGCATGTGTCTCATGAGCAGCCTTGCCCAGAACTGAGTACATCTGTACAAACACAAAAAGATTGTGCTTTGGGGAAAGTTCTATGTACAGAAAGGAGCAGAGCACGTGAAAGCCGTGTTTCAGGGCATAGAACCTGCCACACATATTTTGGATGGGATCTGGCAGTTCTCTTGTTTACAGTGCCAAATAACGTTGCTTGTTCTAATTTTCAAGGCTTTGATCTATCTGCTCCCTTTTTGAGCATGTTTGCCCCTCTTGGTCACAGGGATGTCCGTTTGGGTAGATCCTTCCTAGCCCTTGCATCCCTCGGTAGGACTGTGATGCCAACAATAAAAATCATAAAAAAGGAGAGGCAGAGAGATGTTCTTCATTGGAGTTCCTCTGAAACAAGCTCAGCTCCCCACTGAGCTGAAAGAGGGGGAGGCTGACCTCTGGCATGCTTGTGCCTTGTCAGGCAGGTCAGGATCCATGTTTGGGTGGCTGCTGTGCCTTGACCAGGGGGCTGAGAAGGAGGGAGAGAAGAGAATTGGCTTGGGAGACCTTGCCACTCCATGTGATCTAGAGCTCCAGTGTTGTCATCGAGGGACAATCCTGCAAAGAATGGTGTACATGTAATTGTTGCTCTTGAAGCAGAGACTGCCTAGAGTAACACTGCTTTGCAACACTTCTGGGATCTGATTCTGGGGACTATTTATGTCCTAATGCTTGATGGTTTAGGGTGAACTCTGGGTGTCTGGAGAGTTTTGAAGCTAAAGTATCCCAATATATGTATGGATTTTAGGGTAACACAGCAAGTGGCTGGGGATTTTGCGGGTTGCATTTCTGCATGCATTTAAATTCTGCTTATGTGCTAGTTCTTGTGGCCATACCTTTTTCTTCTTGGACCTACACAACAGTGGTATCCTTGGGCAGAGGATAATGGACTTGCTGCCAATTAAAACATTCATTTTCTGTAATTTGTTTTGTCTTGGTTGTGTCTTTGTATCTATTTCAAGTTTTATTGCAGAGGTTATCATCATTATAAATAGCTAGATGGAGAAAGTGAAATTGCCATGGTGATGTGCAAAACAAGTAGTCTTTGATCTAATTAGTTTTTGTTTTGAGCATTTCAGGGTCTGTAATTTAATAATAAAACAGTGAGTTGGACTGTGGATCCTGTTGAGTAGACATTGTTACTGCCACAGAGGAAAACCAACCCCCACCTTGGAGAAGACAGGAGCATAAACCCACTTCAGATAGCTCCTTGCTCCTCCCAGAACTACAGGTAAGTCAACAGTGATTCTTCCTCCCTTACCTGCAATGCTTTTCACCAGCAGACATCAATATGTTTTATGAAAGTGTTCATTCAAAGACAGTGATATGGAGACAGGGCAAGGCAAACTACTCATAAAACACTGGTGTTTCCTGCACTATGTGGCACTAGAGACCAAGAGAACTTCTCCTGTGCTTTGAGAGAAGCCATCACCTGAGTGTGGCAGCGAGTCAGAACCAGGATTATGAGGTAACAGCAGAGCAAGGTGAGGGAGCTGTACTTCCAGTTCTTTTCCCAAAGTGCTATTGGCACATTGAGGCAGTAGAGGAGCAGGGGAAAGGCTGCTGTAGATGATGAAAGAGATACAACTGGAAATGTAGTAGGTTTTACAAAACATAAAAGTGAGCACAGAAACCATCAGGAAGCATCCCTAAACTGTGTGAAGAAAGATAAGCCTGTACTTTCCAGGCCTAGGACTAAATGCAGTGCCTTTAGGAAAGGGTCTCAGAGTGTGGGGATGGATCAGCACAGGGGGTGTCAGGCAAGGTGTCCTCCATCTTTGTCTGTGTGACTCCTCAGTTTTCTCCTGTTGAGTGGTGAAGATCTGTCCACTGAAGTGGCGGTCTTGTGCATACAGAAACCTTTCTCTGCCTCTTCCAAGAGAAGCTGGGACACTGAAAAAATCCAAGCACTTCTTTAGCCTACCTGGGATGAATGTCAGAGTTCTGAACAAGGTAGGTTGATGGATTGGGCTGCCCAAGGGCTGAAAGAAGTGGGGGTGGGGCAGGCTGCGTTCCTTCTGCAGACTCTCACTAAGGTGGGTCCAACAACCCTGTAACACTGTGTCTGGTCTTTGGATGAGAATGCTTATTCCTCTGCAGATGCATTGATGAAAACTGTGACAGCTCTGGCCAGCAAGTGTGCCAAAGAGCTACACTGGATCTGCTTACTACTGTGATGAGGTACAAGTTTCCATTTTCTCTGTGCGATGTCTGTAAACCCGTGACCTTGCTAAAGAAGTAAAATTAAATAAATAAGTAAAACAAGGTCTCATTTTGTGTCCATGTGAGATTACTTCAACAGTCAGTTTTCAACCACAGTCAACAAAGTACCTTATGTTTATCAAGGCACATTTTCCATTATGTATACAGACCTTTGTGTTTTTTTAAATTTGAAAGGTCATTTTGAGAGCCCACAATACCACCCAGTTACGTAGGCCCAACAGAATTTCTGGAAATGTTTAATTTGTGTACTGTGTTGAAAGCTCTCTCAAACAAAGTGTGCATCATTTAATCTATTTATAGAACACATTGCTTCTCCTAAATATACTCTCATTCTTTCTCTCAGCTAAGAAAGCCTTACTCTCTTTTATCATCAGTTTTTAGTATTTTATCATGAGCATTAAGGTATAGTCAAACTTGTTCAAACTGAAGAAAAATGTATGAGGTTTTCTGCCTTCTCCCTTTAATTTCGGGTTTGGTGTTTTTTTTAATCATAGTCTGAAAAGACTTTCTTGAGGACTTTCTCTGAATACACATCACTTTCAGTCTACCCTGGTAGACTACAAAGCGTGGGGTCAAACTGTACCTTCAGTAGTACCTGAGCAGCCTGCTCAAGAAGGCAGAGTGTCTTGAGCACATCTGAGGGCAGCACCGGCCCCGTGCTTTGTTCTCAGCCGTGGGCTCGACTCTGCTGTGGTGAGGTCAGGCCATAAAGAGAGGCAAGGAAAGGTCACAGAACTGGGCTCTGGGCTATACTGGGAGTAAGTACTTCCAGAATTTAATTTGGCCATGGAAATATTCCCAGCACAGCAGTATTCCCCCTCGTTAAAGGAGGGAATATTGCTGTAGCCCATAACCTCTGTAGGGGAGGAATTAACTTTTAAACTGTACACTGCACTTGGATAGGAAATGAGCTTAGTGGGGTCTGTGTGCTAAGGAGCGTGTGTGCTTTGATACAAATACTCTTTCAAGTTTCAATCTATGTACAGAATAGCACTGGTCAAACACAGACCAGAAATTAATTACTGTAAAGTGGTTTCCAGCTAAAAAAATATCCTTATTAGTTTATCACTCCTTCTCTGGATGCTTTCTAGTGGAATATGGTTGTGTGGTGTGCTAAAATAATTACTGAAATGAACTGTAGAGCTTATTTTTCCAGATGGAGAGTGTGAGAGAGGACCTTTCTAGCTGCTTTGCCTTGCTCATGAGCAGGTTTATCCGTGCAAAGATGTGTTTTGAACTTCAGCCTTCCTGGTCTGTATGAACCTCCCAGTGTGGGGAATCATAAGCACAGCTGCAGCAAAGGTCTATGGTCTTGCTGTGCAGGACTGCAGGATTTGGGAGGTCTGGGGGGGACATATATCTAGAAGTAAAGCAAAGTTTTATTTCATTCTGCCTTTCCTTTGGTTTCTTTTTCTTGCTGTGGTCCATGGTATGAAAAATAAAATAAAACATTTAGTATTTGGTTGTACTTTCAAGTTGGTTTTAATCCTAATAGAAGTATAAATAAGTAGTTGATATTTTAATTTTTTTGATCACTCCTTCTTGCATGGTAATTTTGCAGAACATACACTAATGCTCTAATGTTGTCAAACAAACATGCATCTCCTGAATGATTTATTTGACAAAACTGAAGTAACATTTTCTGCTATTTACTCTGTAATATTGGGCCTCTACGGTAAAGGGATAAATTGGAGTACCAAAAACATTCTTTCAGCACTCACATAGCTTACTGGAAATGCAAGTACAACTTCTGCCAGTTAATACAGCTGAAGCATAACATTTTTATGACATTCCCAGTTGTTTAATGTTTTGTTTCTAACTGAAATGTGGCTCATCTGCTAAATGAACTGAGACTTAATTTTTCTGGAGTCCAGATCGCTCTTCTTTTCTTGAGAGATTTCATGAGTCTTAAGAGGTTCCAAATTATGTTGAGATCCTTCATAGCAAAATGTGACCAACTTTCATTTTACATATGTATAAAACATGATAATTTTCAATTTTTGACTGAGGTATTTTCAATTACCTATTTGGTCTGATTAGATGAAATTTTGCCATTTTGCTGAAGAATATAGTCTGGAGATGCATGAAAGATAGAATGCGTGTCACCCTGTTTTTCTCAGCTGTTTTTTCCTGATTTTTCATCATTGCTAGAGAGAATTCAGGAAAAAAAAGAGAAAAGATGTTTGATGTTTCAAGGTGATGTTCTTAATCAAGCATCGTGCATGCTCAGCTTGTGTGTACTGATGAATTTTTATTGCCATTTTAGCAGCTTTGGTGTAAGTCCAATGCCTTTAAAGGCATCCTTTCTTCAGTTGAAATACCAGGATTTTTGGTCCATGTTCTGGCAGAAATCACAGCACTCCAAGGGTTGCTGCAGCCTTCCAGCTGCACAGAGTCCAGTAGAATGAGTGTATTTCTTTAATTTAATTTTAATTTTATAGCTAGAACCAGTCTCAGTTTGTTTGGGTTATTTCCATCCTTTACAGAAATACGGTGCTGTGCCTGTTGTGCCACAGATTTTTCTTCTGGCTGCATCACTGCTGAAGCTGCAGTCTATTGGCAGAGCAATTTTAAACTGCTGGCTTCAGCAGGTATTGTCAGCCCAGTGCCTTCATGTTGACCATATCACCTTCTTGGACACCTTTCACAAATACTGTGAAAAGTACAAAAATACAAAATTTTCGTTTTTTTCTCTCATTTTGCTTCTCTGCTTTTCTTGACTCCTGCAGTCATTAAGCTTGCTGTTGTTGACATATTTGTTCCATTTTCTGTTGGTTTACTCCAAGTACACCAACCTTAAAGAATTGTTGATTTTAGAAAGAGATAGTTAGGTGTCTCTTTTCACTCCTCCAATAATACAGTCCAAGAGCAGCTTGTTTTGTAAGAATGTAGTGAACACTCATTATGGAGAAATACTGTGTTCTGCAATGCATTACAATGAAATTAGACTTTACTTCATCTCTGTACTGATACCATCCTGAATGATGATTGCTGAAGTGGCAACTTTTTCTCTTGACCTTTTTCTTCTTTAGTGTAATTTTGACCTCTGGCTTTCCAGAATGAAGTCAAGAATTTTGCAGCACTTTGAACTCTAGTAGCTTAAATAATTTTCTGCTTTCAGATATGAATTCTGGGCGAACATTCCATAAAGTAGCCTCATTGTGTATTATAATAGTAGACTTATTTTTGAACATGAGTGCAGAATGGTTTGTTCTATTAAAAGACTGCACTGGGGCTTTAGTGAGACTATGCATGTCATTATACTTTATTGTCCCTATCCTGCATTTCCTTCATACAGAAAAAAGAAAATGCTGGACACCTCTGCAGGCTATTTCTTTGTGTGTACCTCACAGTCTGATTGATGCTTTCTCTGCTTCTCCTGGTTAACAAAAAGATTCCATTTTTACATTTCTTTTTGAAAAACTCTCACATGAAAGTATCCTGATTTTTCTTCACTGCCAAGGTGTTTAAATATACTGCAAAGGAAATGTAATTTAAGAAAGGGATCCAAACCAGTCATAAAGTCCTGGTGAGTGTTCCCAGAAATTAATTAAGTATGAGGATGTTTTGTAAAGTCATAGAATCAGAGAATGGTTTGGGTTGGAAGGGACCTTAAAGATCACCTAATTCCAACTCTCTTGCCTTGGGCAGGGACACACCAGATGTAGGTAGAAAACTGGAGGAGCAAGTTAAGGAGGGATGATCACGAGTCTTTACTAGCTTGTGCGAGCTATTGAGGTGGTGGGAGAGGACCCATTCTCAGCTGCCCTGTACCTGCATGGCTGAGGATGAGGGCACTGCCATTGAGCCAAGGTCAGACATCCTCCAGAGCAAGTCCGGGCACTCATCAGCCAGGTACATACAGGGTTGCACATAGGCCCTGCTTCTCCATCCCCACTCTGCTACTTTTTCTTGGAAGCTGGTTATAAAATGTTAATTTATTTTATCTGGACATCCATCTCTGTTCTGGTCACATCAGTAAACAGGACACAGTTACAATCAGATTCCACTCCAGTGCTGATAAAAGCAACAGAAACAATCCTCCCATTCCTGTTTTGTTCCTGTTTAATCCTACTGAATTGCATCTAGTTGCCTCAGGACCTGGGAGGACTATCTTCCATCTCTTAGCTAGTGTTGTTCCAAAGTCAGGCCAGAGCTGCTGGAAAGTGTCCTGTGTGGCTGGAAGAGTCTAATGTGCTTCCCTAGGGCAAAGAGCGATGATGAACAGCCGTGGTCACTGATGGGTTGCAGGCATTTGAGAGTTCTTGTCCTGGTGCCATCTTTGCAGAAACTGGCCATCCAAGCCGAGATGCTTGGGAAAAGATCATGTGAGTAATGGATTTAGTTGCAGCAATGCCCCAGGACCCAGGAGCACTGAAGAGCAGCACACAGTAATCATCTCCATCACAGTGCCAGTGCAGAGCATACCGTATCGCCAGAAAGAACGTGCCCTATTTCTTTCTTAAAAACCATTTTTTGCATGTTAATATCTTGTCATTAAAACGTGACCATTCCTCAGCTCACTGAACAGCTACTGAGTTTTCACACTCTGACCAGCTGGCAAAGACAAACTGAATGAGGACGTTGCAGACACAAATTTTTCTGCATGAAGATTTATTTGTGCTCTTGTCTGCATGATTCATACTTGCTCCGGGGGGAAAGTTGTAGTTGAGATGGGGTGCTAAGCATGATTTTCCATGCTCTCATATAAAAGAAAAGATCTTCTTTATCCTTCTATTTATTTTTCTGTCCCATTCAGTGGTGATGTGGAGTGTTCCTAGAACAATAGTCAGTCTAATCCAGTCATTTCATTGTAAATCACCACGGTGCAGATTTACAGTTCAGGTATTATTGTCTTGGTTATGTTGCTTCACTTTTCAGGATAAAATTGGCCAACACAAGCTTTCAGAAAACAAATAAAAAATTTAATGGCTCAGAACTGGGACATGGTTTGCCAAGTATCAGCCTGGGGAGATGTTCTGTAACGTTGTGGTAAACCCCTATGTATATAATCACAAAGCAAAAGCTAATAGACCTTTAGCAGTAACTTTGCAGTAATACGTTATTATTATTAACAGATCCTTTCATCCATGAATCTCAAAGCACTTCAGGGAAATGCACGGGGGTAAGGCATACAGTTTAATCTTCTTTATGCCATGTTGTATCAACAGCCAGGTCTGGGCACTCTCTGCTTAGAATGTGCTGTGTGAGAGACTCAGTTTTAGGGACATTACAGTGGCAAAAGGGTTGGGACAGAGTGATATAACATGGGGAAAAAAGGACCAGATGAGACATGCATGTGATGGTGAGTTTCTCTAGAGAAGAAGCTCAATACTGAATTTTTCACAGACCCTAATCTTGCATCCTAAACAACACTGGGGACTTGAAGCATTGAAGAGTACTTTTCTCCTCTTTCCACAACATGGTCTATGAATTCTTATCCCTTTTGTGGCAAAAGGCTGCAATGTTGCTCCGTAACTTGTGAGGACACTTTTTGCTATGGACACATTCAACACCATGAACCTGGAGTGACAGAGCTGCTTATCCACTGCTTCCCTCTCTACAGAGACACAGCTAGAGGACTTGGTGACAGCAGGAATTTGAAGGAAGTCAGCTAATCCTTGCATGCAAAATGCTAAACTGTGAAGCTTTGTTTTCATCTTTTTGGCCAAGACTTAAAAAAAATGCAATGTTTTTATTTACTGACTTAATCCCTGGCCAGTCTCCAGGGAACTCAGGCTGCAAAGTCACAGCAGCTGCCTGTGCTCAGACTGTTTGGGCAAGTTTAAAGGACTGGGCTCTCAGAGCAAGACCTAGGCCAGTGCAGGTTGCACTCAATGGCGTGAGCCTCTCTCCCACACATCGTTTCCTCCCCTTCCCTGCTGCACAAATACAGCTCTCACAGCCCTGTGTGCTGCTCAAACAGAAGCTGGCGGCCAGCCTGGGGATGTCTCAGGCAACGTTTCCATTCCTTTTGCCTACTCCTTCATTCAACAGGTATATTTATTAAATGACACACGCACTATGCAGCATTTCATCATTTAGTCTAGGAAAGGTTTTATTAATTTCTGACTAGCTTCTTTCTTGCTCAGCAGCTGCTTGTTTAACATGGACTCAAAAGGCTGCACCCTCAGCATGCTGGACAATGAAGTTAGTCTTTTAAAAGACCTGTCTATAAAATACGTTACATCTGCAAATGAATTTAAGAAATTTCTGTGGCACTAAAATAAGCCTTGCAGGGAATATGCAAGAATGATGGATCATCATGAGAAAAGGTACAAGGAGTACCCCTAGCATAGCTACCTGGGCACAGAGCTCCCAACCACGGTGCATGTCTCAGTGCTTCCTCTGGATGAGGCAGGGATGGCTGTGCGTGTGCTGCTAAAGCTTTCATTTCCATGTCTTAGCTCCATGAGCTCCTCTGTTGTGCTATAATTGTCACCCTGTGGTGTGAACATACATTAACCAAACCCAGTGCTAGCTGGCTCCCATGGGCTATTTGCCAAGGTGGCTGACAGCCACTAGACTCACTGCACATGCCTTAGTAAGTTGGTCACAGCCACACCGTGCAATCCTGGCACTTGGTCTGCTGGAGGACTACAAAGTGACCAAGACTTCCTTAATCTAAAAACATAAAGCCGATGGTAGGGTCAGGAATCCACACCACACTCCTGAGAATGCTACTTTCTCCATACAGCACAGATGAGCTAAGAGATCAGGTCATTCCCAGAGCATCAGCTCAGCTCTGTGAAACCATTCAAAAGTGGATTTGGACCAGTTTTAAGTACAAACTGAACATCTGTCCGAACAGCAAAGTTCACCAGCCCTGAAGTCTGTGTTCCCCTCCCCACAAATGAATCTTATTGTAGTGAAAATATATGAGCAAATAATTAATTTTGGAGTCTGTGGGTGGCCCCGAGATGAACTGGAGCGCTGAGTTTTACATATGCACACCCCCACACAAACTCTGTCTTTGCTTCGAATCAGCATCAGCGAGCCTACGCACATCTCTCCCGAGGCCTTTGTACGAGACCTTTATCCTTCTACCAATGGGGAAGCCAAACCCCTGGGGTGTAAGACAAGTTAAAAGCTAAGATCTAAATGTTTTGGCAGAAATTGGAGCTATTGCAAGATTTTCCAAGATGAGCCCACTGGGGGACTGGAGAGCTTGTGATGATTTAATGGCTTAAAAAAAGAGAATGGGGCTTAATCTAGACCATGTGCTAAGACGAGCTGCTGCGCATGGAGGTAAAGGCACACCCACCCTGATTACAGTGACTGCACTCTACACATCTGAATGGCTAAGAAATGTCATCTGTCTTCCTATGTTCTTTATTCTTAAAATATTAAAGCACTGATCAAAGCTTTCTTTTTGTGGTTAGACTCTCCTACATGTGCTGGGTTTTGTACCCCAGGGGTACCCAAGGGTGTGCTTGGAGACCCCTCTTGGGCTGTGGCATTTGGGGAGCGGAGTGGGGGAAAGCAAATCCTGCACTGCCCCTGAGTCAGGCCCTGCATGCAGCGTTGTCCAGCTCCTGCAGATGATGCTCAGGAAAAGCATCTTGGTTCATTGCTGAAATGAAACCTGCAAGCAGGGCTCTGTCCCCTGCAGCTGCAGCGAAAGGAGTTTGTGTGGTGGGCTTATTGAAGACACACAGCAGTTCCATGGCTCTGGAAGTGAAGAGACAAATGTCTGGCTGTTAACTGCAGAGGTTGTCAGACCCCAGGAAGCAGAAAAAGTGACAAAGAAAGGAAAAAGCAGTCACAAGCAGAACAGTAGGAATAGACACGTAGAATAGGACTTCCTAGGGACGTGTGGTCTGGGCTACTGCTTCCCCCTGCTTGTGTCCCTGTAGCTCCCCACACTTCTCATCCCCAGTGCCACTATGTCCCGTCACAGAAGAACTGGAAAAAAAACATTGCATGGCTTTAACCTGGAAATACCTTTTAATTACCTGAGATGGAACAAGGCTCTTCTGCTTTCTCAGCATAAGCATTGTGAATTATATCTGTAATGCCTGTCCTGGAAGAGTTGGTTGTTTAGCCTTGTTGGGTTTCAAAGTCCTCTTCTGAACCAGAACAAGTGCAAGATGTTAGAGAGAAAACAGACCCCAGCAAGGTCCTAGCCCAGAGAGATTGTTTACAGGGGAAAACACAGCCTTGGAGAGCCATGATTCCTTTGTTGATACTGCTAAGAAATAAGACGTTTATTCATTTAACTTAGTGTGCTCAACCCTGACTGGCCAGCCTCAGTACTTCTGAGGCATGGATTTTGATGGTGGTTTTACTGTGCAAGCTGGAAGATCTCACAACTCATAAACCATCTTCAGCATCCTCCTTAGGACATGGCATTCACTTCTAGATAACAACATGCTCTGCTTTGGTTTAGATTTTGGAAGCCTCTGTAACAAGAAGCAGATCCACCTCACTGGCCTCAGGGTGTTAACAGCTGGTTAAAGGAACTGAGGCAACCCCGTCATCCTGTTCACCATCAGCATGTGAGGCAGACACTCACAAACAACCCCTTCCAACAGAGGTGTCTAAACGAGGTGTGTGGATGATCCCTGAAGCAAGCTACTCATCTTCTCTGTAACAGGAGCTGCGGCAGCTACATCTCAGACTCTGCAGGGCTGAGTGGGATGATCCTCAAGCCTCCTTGCATGGCACAGCCTGATCCCTCTCCATCCACAACACATGCTGCAGCAGGACCAGGGTCACTGCTTACAAATGGTGCCTGCCACACAGCACAGCCTTGTGTGGAAAATACTGAAACATCACCCTGGGAGCCAGGGTGAACCCTATGCTGGGGAGGAACAAGGTGTTACATGTCTGCAGCACGTTCATGGGGCCAGAGAATCACAGAGGACAGTAGGGACAAAACCATGAAGGATAAGATGTGCAAGAACTCCAATTTGGAGAGTCAGCACCAGAAGGTGCCAAAAAGGCCTGTCACTCCAGAGTCCCTCTCACTGCCGTGTTGGGTGCCTGGGGCTGCCGTGTCAGGGTGACTCCTGCAGACTGAGACCATGAGAACAGTGTCTTTTCCTGCCTGGACACATTTAACTTCTGACCCGTATCAGCTGTCAGATTAGAAGGGGTTTAGTCACATCAGTCTGAGCAGGAATTAAAGCCAAGCTCCAGGGGTGAAAGGGCAGAGCCTTAAAGGGATCACCTTAATTGACAGGGCCTCTTAATCCCCCTGTTCTTGTACATTAATCCAAATATCTCCAGTTCTTCTTCTTAACCTGTTTTCATAAAGTAAAGAGAATTATACTTAATATAACAAAGCTGAGTGTAGGAGTAAAGCATGACCTTAGCCCTCCTGCAGAAGGGTTTAAGGCTGTTGTGAATGCTGCTCTTTATCCTGGTCACTCCCCAGCCCTTCCCCAGCAGTTTGAGAGCTGGAAATGATCAGGCAGCTCCTCCTTGTCCAAGCCGTGGCAGTGACGCTGTGCAGGACGGGGCTGTTGTTTGATGTTCCATTTGCAGTTTACATTTATAATGGCAGTGCTCTGATAACCCGGGCACTTGAAACAGGCCCAAGCAGAGAGGAGCTTGGAGCACACCACATCCATCACCTGACAAGTGTGGTTGGTGGGGCTCTGCTGCTCAGAGCATCCCTCCCTACAGTAGCAGCCAGCTTGCAGGACCTAGAGGTTCTGTTGCCCACCTTTGGGGGGAACGTGAAGGGGTGAACACAGTTAGAGGTGCCCTTTTGATTTGAAGATGTGCTGGGGTTGTTTTCTTAATACTTGACGCACAGAGGATTTCAGGGTCTTTGACTATTCAGTCCATCAACTTCTCAGGCTATCAGCTAAAAAGCAGTTGGATTTCCAAAGTTTGAATACATGCAAGGAATGAAGGGCAGCGGCTGTTTACATAAAATAATTCTTTGGAAGCCAAGTGTTGATGTGCAAAATCACAGTTTTTGCAATGTTTTCTTACAGTGAACTCCCTTGAAGGCTGATCTCCAGCACAGGAGGTGTAACTGGGGT
The DNA here is from genome assembly GCF_001604755.1 of Lepidothrix coronata. Classification (NCBI taxonomy): domain Eukaryota; kingdom Metazoa; phylum Chordata; class Aves; order Passeriformes; family Pipridae; genus Lepidothrix; species Lepidothrix coronata. The sequence continues at coordinate 3,118,304 of NW_016690260.1, forward strand.
CTCAAACACTAAATGCGTTCCGTGGGCAGTGGGAAACTTAACTGGTAATATGGCAAGGTTAGTTTTAAGGTGTTAAACTAAGCTGTTAACAGCTAAGCTAGGTTGTTAAACTCTCAAGGGTGTGGATTGTGCCTTCGTGTGCTTTGGTACTTCAGCTATGCACTGTTACCAGGGGTTCTGAGCTCTACTGAGAGGTAAATAGGGGATAAATAAGAGTTTCAGCTCCTGAATCACAGGGGGGAGGCAGAGATACCACACTTGGTTTACATGAATGTCACAACTCTGACATTAACAGAATTTTAGGTGTTGGGGACAGTGCCAGTGGTGGCAGCCTTGGTGACCACACTGGTCAATGGTTTCAGTGGTCCTCACTTCTCACTGCCATGCCAAGTCAGCCTAATGGGAAAAAAAATCCCTGTCTCTGCCCTCCTGCCATCCATGTGTTTTGTGCTTTGTAGCTACAGTGGCTTGTTCTGGCAGTGAGAAACTTACCCTGCAAACCAACTTCCTTTCAAAATACACGTAAGGTGTTTATTTTTTTCTGGCACGGTGGTGAAAGCCATAGAAAATTGTGGAAAGAATTAAGTTTCCAGAGGCAAATTTATTTTGTCCCATTCCCAGTCTGCTTAGAGTTCAATTCAGATGTTTCAGGAGCCCAAGTTGTATCAAAGAAAAGCAGTCTAAGAAAAAGTTGTGGATAAAAGAAATATGAAAGCTATTCAAAAATAAGGAGAAAAAAAAGCCTTTGAGTGGGCTGAAGGAAAACAAACACAGATCCCGAGAGAAGGAGGAGAGAAGAAAAACTCCAATGAAACAAAAAAGAAGTAGATGATGAAAACTGGGTCTCACACAGGGCAATAATATTTTGCTGCTAATTTCACTAGGCCAGGATTTTATCCACATTATTTTATCCAGACTTTCTAATTATGGTGACGGGCTTTTCCTTCAAAAGTTTTTTCCTGTCTCGTGATTCATCACGTGTCCTGTCCGGACATGCAGTAGCACAGAACTCCCACTTAGTTCAGAAAATACTCTTTTAATGAAACTAATCACTCTTGGGGAAAAAAAACACCTAGTTTCAAATGGCAGGAAGAAGGGGGAAAGGTTCATGACCTCGCTCCAATTTTTGAACCCATGAACACACAAAAATAATTTGAAAAGTTCATAAAACCTCAATTTTTAGCAGATTTTCCCATCCATGTTTGGGCTTGTCAGGCCAGAAGAACAGATTCCTTCTCAGGATCAATGCAGACAGTGACACTGATGCATTTCGTAAAAAGCCTGGCCGAAACCAGAGCCCTGGAAAAGGAGCTATTTGGGCAACTGAAGCAAGAGAAGGGAGAGCCAGTCCCTTTGAAGTAATCAGCTTGGGGAGGCGTTGGATAAGTCCAGACCATTTGTAATCAGATGTCTGAGAGGACTGTCAAAGAAATCTCCCCACACTTGCCTTGTCACTGATGGTATCTCAGTGCAGATAAAATAAAAGCAGCAGTAAAAGGGAAGTCCGAGCCATTATCTGCCCACACCTGGGCTGTGAAGGTGCCAAGCGGAGACAGCACCCAGCCACGTCTGAGGGCATTTGGGGAGGACAAGACTGCCTCCCCTGAGGTGCAGGGGAACACTGACCTGCAGATCCAGAGAGCACAGCCTGCGTCATTGACTCCTAAGCACACACTGGGGGATTGTATTTATAGTAGAGAATTCGTATTTGCAGCCTTAATTCTCATGTCCCTATGAAAGCTGGGCTGAAAAGGTGTTTTCTTCCCAGGTTAATGGGTAAATGCCATTACAGCTTTTTTAGAAGGATTTGGAGGCTCTCACAAGGCTGCTCACTACTGCTCTCTCTGGCCTTCAGTGTTCATAGGCAGTAGGTTCACAAGCCACGGAAACAAAGTCTCAGTTTTGGTGTACTTTGCTTGGGCATTTCCTGGAGGTGAATAGGTTGAGATTACGTGGCAGTTTTTACTTACAGGTATTTCTAGGCTCTCTGTACCTCATGCACTTTAAATAAGCTTGCAAGAATGAGATCCCTTGAAGCATTTTCTACTGCCAAAACTTAGCTGGAATTGGCCAGCAGGCTTGAAGGGAGAGATGGATAGACAAACACATAAATGAACAGTGCTATCATATTTACTCTATTTTTCTTGGAAAGCTGAGCTAGAAAGTCCAGTAACCTAATCAGAGATCTGGGAGAACACCATGTAACATCGGCAGCACACGTTGGCCCTCCTCTGCAAGGCGTGAATCATTCATGGGCCCTGTACGAGCACCAAGAACCCATCTACACGTGCGGCAACCTCAGATGTGCCCAGAGTCACCACAACCTTTGGAAATTTTGGCCGTATCTCCATGGCTGTTGAGAGACAATGGCATAAAATGCCCAGTGGATCTCCAACCAAGGAGCCTCTGTATTACAACTCGGTAAATTCTGGTCCTTGAATGTTTTGGTGTGGATTTTGGTTTTTCCTCCCAGCAGTGGGGAGACCTTAATGCTGCTGTCTTGAAAGCCCTCTGCAGAAGGGAAGGTCTGCTTGATGGTGGTATTTAGGATTGAGTCAGTGCTGTAAAGTACACCTCCTGGGGATTTTTCTGTTTGGTCTTTAGGTTTAGTGATGCTTTGTGCTGATGTCCTACTTGCACATATGATCTGGGAGCAGATCCCTCTATGGGAACTTTGCTGAGTTTTTATTACATCCTAAACTTCTTTACTCCAAGAAATCAAGCATCATCCAAATTCTAGCCACCATACACAGACCAAGGGGGTCAATAGGATTCAGTGGTGTGAAAAGAGACCTTGACCCCTTTACTATACTTAATATAAATCAAATGTCACAGTGGGGCTGAAACCCCATGTATATTAACCATCTTCCCATACTTACTAAACTACAGTAACTATCTCCCTGCCCTTCCCCCTCTTTCTAATAGCAGTATAAATAGTCCAAAAGGTCTCTTGTCAACACAGCTCCCAGACTTCTAGCTCTTTGAGGGGCAAATGTACTTTGTTTTATTACTTGCATGGCATTCCTCAAAGGAGGGGACTTTGACCTTCTTAAATTCCTCCTGGAGATTAAATACCAAAACCAGCAGTCCACAAGGGAATTAATAGACAGCTTCAATACACACAGCAGGACCTTTGGAGGGGGTCAAGTTATTAACACACTGGGAAATGTAGATTGTATCTTCCTATGCAGGATATATCTTGCATTCTAGATCAGATAATGACAACGGGGCCTAGAGAGCTGCATTTCTGAGATGAGTTCTGCAGCTCTCAGCAGCTCTTCCAATTCTGAGTATTTTAGCAAGGATACAAGCTTTGCTGACTTTAGAAATCTTCACATAAAAAGGAATGCATAACAAACTTCTGTGTTTTTTTGTTGTTTTTTTTTTTAGGAATTGTGCCGTCCATATTAACAGTGGGCCCATGTGTCTTTATTTTGCATTAGACAAGGAATCTTACCTGGGGGCTTAATACTTATTCAACCTCCTACTGCCTCAAACCAGACAACTCTACAAAAATATTTGGTTAATATTTACATATTTAAGGAAATTAATGTCAGGCATTGAAAATCCTTTAAAGGTATTTTTTGTGCACTTTTGAACAATCAAAGTTTGCAGAAACTATTTAAGCCTGATGATAGCTAAGTGGTAATGGAAAACTCATTTCAGCTTTCTTGCAATGCATATTTGCACTGGAAACACGATTAAAAATGTTCACTTAAGGTAGACGGGCCAAGAAACAAGGTTATGTGATAGAATCAGCCGAAAGTTTTAGATTGAGTCACCATTTCTGTAAAACTTTGATACTTGAAAATAGTCAGGAAATATGACAGATTAACAGTCCTCCTTTGTTTTTGAACTGCTGTGCACGAGTCTGAGATTTTACCTTTGAAATCTCAAGAGAGTGATAGCATCTTACAAAGTTGTGTTTTTTTCTATTTTTCTCCCATCCTTTTGCTTTATGCGGTTTGCCACTGCTGAACAACACAAGTTTTTGAGGGAAAAAAACCCCTACAGTAAATGAAAATCATGAAAAAAAATGAATAGGTTGAAACATATTACTTGTTATGAAATATTCCTTTGGCATGAATTGCAATAAACAAACCAGCATCCATTCCAAAACAGCAGTAAACAAATCTTTACTAGTCCCTGATTGCCAAAAATCTCACACCACTCAAATTGACATGGAAAAAAGCATTAATGTTAGTGAGAGATGAATTTCAGGAAGGCTGGGTTTGGTCTGGATAAGCATATCTGACATATGCAAGCCTTCTGGGAGCCTATAAAAACAAGCTTTCTTGGGATACTTCCTGCACTTCTGGTTAGGTTGGAAATGTCATGACAGCTGGCTTTGCCACAGCCCTTGGGCACTCCAGGTTCTGTTCCTGGCCAGAAATCAGGGAAACAGAGATGCTTGGAAAGAGAAGAAACCACAGAACAATGCTCAGAGCTTCTGGACCAGTTCCAGCCAATTGCTCAGTGTGCACATTGCACTTGGAGCCCCATGGCAGCTGTGTGGAAGATTGGCTTTTCTCCTTCTCTACAGAAACAAACTGAGGAATTAATGGTTGAAAAGTGCTTTCCATCTCTTTTCTAGCTGCATGCAGAATGCACAGATATGCAGGCCTTACTGCTCTAGCCTCTAGCTAGCACAGGAAAAGTGCAAAGGTAAATGCTGTCACGAACCCACTGTACATGCCCACACTGCTGCATAATTTAACACTTCTTCCACCTTCTGTTCTTTCCCCACAAATTAATTTGATCTATATAATCCCAATAGCAATTTGAAAAGTGAACTGCTGCCATATGGAAACCAAGTTTTAAATGCAAAGGATGTTAGAGGTTTGAAACCTAACCTCGGTGAACCTTCTAGGAAAAATAGACTTTGGCTTTGCTCTGGTGACATTAGGGCATGTTATTATTTCGTGCACCAATCTTATCTCATACAAACAGTAAAGTGTAGTGAAACTGTGAAACCCCTTGCCAAAAGAATTTCTGGGTGCTAGAAGATTACATGGGTTCCAAAAGGCAAATTAACAGAAGAAAAATCTAGTAATGGCAGTGAAAAAATCTATATCATGCTCGGAAGCCCCTTCATTATGAACTGCTGGATGTCAGGGGAGCGTTCAGAGGCTGTGTCAGTGCTTGCTGGTTTAGCACTCACTCTGTTCGCTGGGCACTGTGTGGGCACTGGGTTCTGCAGGAGCACGGGGATGAAACAGTGCAGAAGAAATGCCCCTTTGCTGCCTGTTCCTCATGAGGATCAGATTTGCTCTTATCATGCTATTTTTTATTGATTTGAACAGAAAAAGCAGTGCTTTTGGACAAAAGTCTTTCTCTTATAAGACTTCTAGGCATGCTCCAGGTAGCTTTTTTTTCCTGACTGCATATCTCCAGCTGGAGACATGCTCTTTCCAAAAGATATCCCAAGTAAGGCTCCTGAGCTGATCCCTCCCTGGGCTGTAAGTTTTACTGGACAGTGTGCCACCCATGGACCATCAGCTGGGCTGTCACAAACATCTCCTGGAAATACTTTCTTGGTAGTCTTGAAGAAGACTCCCCAGCCATTCATGTGAGCAGAAATGGAGCCAGATTGACTGCCCTCTGCTGGTTTCACAGGCAATCCATTGGCAGAGAAAGGTTATTTTTTCCAAGACAAACATTCACAGAAATACAGCTTCCCTGAATATACAGGAATGATGACATGCAGTGTGGGGGAAGGTCTCCTGTTTTAGTCTTTCTGAGATACTTTTGTATTTCCTAATGGTTTCTCAGGCCAGTGCTTGGGCACTGCCCTTCCCATTGGCAGTCTTCTCTATCATATTATCCTTCTTTGGATTCATTTGGCCAAAGGACTGAGGAATTAATGCCATGCCTGCTTTGCAAGCTTATGCTATCCTTGAATGGGGCTTTTGGTGTCGGGCTTTCTCACAATTTGTGTGTTAGGAACACCTGGGTGTGCTTGTTCCCTTTCAAGTGACAGGAGGGGTTAACCTGCCATGAATCCCTGAGGGGACAAGGCACAGCTATCTCTATGTCTGTGACTTCTAGCTGTACCTATTAAACACAATGAAATGGAAAATACATGCCTGGCCTTTGATCCTGGGTCCAAATATACCCCCAGAGTAACCTCACTGGCTTTACTAATGAAAGAAGCTTTCATTTCCTCCAGGAGGCCATTGCAGGATTTGAACACAGAGCGGGTAGTGCTTTTGGCTTCCAGCCTAATTCTTTAACATCCCCTGCTCTTCCATACATATCCTGGGAAAGAAAGGTGTCACCAACCTGGGAGCACAGGGGCAGGAAGGAGGTGGCAAAGCAAGTCTGTCTGCACAAGGCTCAAATGCTAGACCTGTTGTTCTCTTCATAAAGAGTCAGTTTAGGTTTATGAACACAAAGGCCTTTGATGTTGTTACTTGGCAAATGTTGCCTTAAAGATAATAGATGTTTTCATGGGCTGAGCCCTTGGCTGGGGGTTGGCAGCAAATGTTGGGTGAGCCATGCTCTGTCAGAGACTCCCTCAGCGCATATAAGCTCTCCCGATGGCAGCCATGAGAGCACTCCAACCTCTTCCAGCCATCTGGAGAGGGGGAGATAGCTGCCTCCCTCACAGGGTCTTGCAGAGCTGTGCTGATGTTTGCACAGTTCTTTGAAGATAACTTATTTACCAGCTAACATTTGCTAACTTGTTCCACCCCTGTGGGTAGAATTACGTGTGGGCAGTGCAGGCAGTTAGTTTCAGCCTGATGTCAAACCTGTGCCAGGAGGAACTGCTTTCCCCTTGGCCCTTGACTCTGCTGCTTGGAGGCACATCTCTGGCCAGCCACTTAGCTCAGGGTTTCAGTGGGACTTTGGTTGTGACTTGATTTCAGTGAGAAGCTCTGACACTGCTTCTTTCTGGCAGCCAGGGTCCGGTCATGAACATGTGAATGGCTGTGAAACCTGCTCTGAGGCTGCCATGCCAAATCCCTTTGGGAGCACAGGCCTTTCTCGGGGCCCTGACCTCTCCTAGGCACTGGCTGGAGTCTCCCGTCCTTCTCCTGCAGCTCACCTCCTTCTGGCATGATGAGGATGTCTGTCACCCCCTTGGCCCCGTCTCCAGAGGTTTATGCCTTCTGTTGTTCCCTTACGGCCCCTGGGAGCCGCTGGCTGAGGAAGAAGATGATAATTTTGGAGCTGCACTTGGCACAGCCAGTGAAGAGGCTGCCAATCCCACGAGAGAGACCAAAGCTTTGTAACGAGGAGAAGGCATAAATCCCTGGCAGGAGCTTTAATCTTCTTACTGAGCTGTCAGTTATGATTTATCATCCAGTTTCATTTTAATGCTGCTGCATCTTCAGTGCTCCTACCCTGTGCAGTGACTGGGCTGTTTCCCTTGGGAGTGAAGGAGTGAGCATGTGAGACTGTGTGGCTCTGTGGGGGGGTGTGTTGCGTGTGTGTTTGAGCGAGTGTGTGTATGAGAGTGTGTGAGTGTGTGGCTGTGTATGTGTGTTTGTGCGAGAATGTGTCTGTGAGAGTGTGTGTGCTTCAAATCATGTAACAGGAGATGAATTCAAAGTGCCTCCTCGGGACATTGTCGCTGCAGACAGGCACTTTGTTCATCCCTGAGGTGGAGCCATCAGTCCCTCCAAGTCCTACTCAGCATCCCAACCCGAAGCGACTCCCGTTTCAGTGGTGCTCCCCCTCCCCGCGCCGGCACATAATGTTTCTATTGTGCCAATGCTGTTTTTCTGGGGAAGCGGCAGGGATTTAAATATCATAAAGGCAGAAGCTGGGCTTTGATATACTGTCACCAAAAGCTGGATACTGTAATTTCGAGCAATTTTCTCCGAACTCCCCTTCCCACCCTCCTCCTCTGGCCCCCGGTCCCCTCCCTCTCCCCGGGCCCCCTCCCTGTTGCTTTTTTCCTGACAAACCTCTCCGTTGCTTGCCCCGCATGATCCTCACTTGGCAAATTAATGTGCTGCCGATGATGAGAGACAGTGGGTTACTGTGAGCGCAGGCTCTCTCGTCTCCTCTAGCTATTACACCCTGGCAACATCAAAGGTCCAGTCATCCTGTTTCCATCTTCCCGTGGGTCTGCAGGGCCTGACTCAATGGCTCGGTTCAAAAGTGCAGGCTGGCTGGGACGGTGACGGCCCCCGCCCCAAGACCATCATCTACGCACCCATGAACAGCGCAGCACATCTTTTCCCCGTCTCCTCCTGGGATTAATTGCTGAACTGGGAGGGTAATCCACCTTCTCCTACTTCACTCATTTGAATTTCCATCTGAGGCAGACTTCTGTAGAAAGAGTCTTTTTCCTCCTTTTTTTTCCCCTGGACAACTTTTGTGATCTGCCCTCCTGGGCTGCCCGACAGTTTCCCTGGTGGTAACTACACTGTTGGTTTTAGCCAGTAACAAAATACTGGTTTGAAAAGTAATTCTGATTACTCTGTGAATTTAGACTTTGTTTCTTATGTGCTCTTTCTGCAGCAGAGAGAGATCTTTGTGATTTCTCCCTTCATAACAACGAACTTTTTATATGTGTGAAGGAAAGGTGCACAGGGAAAGAGCTGAAGGTCTGCCTGCTGCCTGCCTGCCTCCTGTCCTCAAAAATGTGGAGTACTGGTGAGAAATGTTTCTGCATTTTAGCCATTTCTGGGCTTTTGCACCCTTGTGAGTGGTGTGTGTTGAGATGAGGAAAGTAGTGGTCATAGCGGTGTAGGTGCCACCCCAGCTGCAGAGCTCTCTCTCAGGACAAGGTTTGGTGCACTGGGGCACATGCCTCCAACTCCCTTCCCAGGCTTTGGCTCCTATGTAAGTAAAGTACCCAGAAACCCTGGCCCTGTGAAGCTGCAAGGGAAAGGCAGATCCTTTAAAAATCAGTGTTTTGTGTCTGCAAGCCACTCCATAAACAGCCCTCCTACCCCATCCACAGGTTCTCTGCCCAAGCAGCAGCCAGGGAGAAGCATAAAGGGTTCATATATCCTCCATGTCGTCCCCTGCCTGAATTCTTTGTAAACAAGGAGCAGTAAATATTTCTCTTCTGCTCAGTTCCAAAAGTCCCAGGAGGATGTTGGCTGTGGTGGCAGTCCTTGCTGTCCGAGCGGGAGATGGCCACCCTTCAGGACCAGCAACACACTCTCAGAGAAACTATCTGAGAAAAAGCAGAAATCCATCCCTGCAGCTGTGAAGACCCCTGCTACCATGGGGGCAGCATCCCAAGCTGTTCCCACCCAAGGGGTTATATTGCAGCAAATCTGTTCCTGTTCCCTTGGTGCTGTGTTTTATTGTGCTTAGGCAGTGGCTGAGATTTTCTCTCTCTGACTGCTGGAACAACTTGAGAGGGCTGGCCTCAGTCTGAGGACTACAGTAGCTCTTCCTCCCTGGAGAAAGTGAGACAGTCTAAGAATAAGGAATGTAGAGCAGGAGAGGATTTTGTTTTACCCTGTGGGATTTTAACTGGTTTGGGCATTTTATTCACCGGAGCTGCCCCTCAGCAGCTCCCTCAAGAGACCCAGACAACCCCATCTCCTGCCTCACATAAAGTTCTAAGAGAACACAGATAGATAAAAGATGTTCTAGCAGCCAGAACACTTTGCTGTGTAGAGCTGGGCTCACATCCTTGCATTGTCACACAGTATACAGCTAGCTTTGGTTCCACCCAACATTGCTGCTCTTCAGTTCTTTCCCTCCAACGGAGCAGAAGAAAGTACACAGTAGTTGAAGTTATATGGTGCCCACATGTGCTCAGATTTCTTCCTAGTAGTGCAGGGTTTGCAGAATTTACAGTATTGTAGGTTTATGAGGGATGAACTTCAGTATGTGCCAAAGTCTGAGTGATTCTAAACAAGAACAAACCATTCCATTAACTACCTGTCCGAGTATATTTTCATCTAAGGCAGGTCCTACAAAGTTTAGCAGGCTCCTATGGGGCTTTGGAGCATGTTACTGGAGGATCTGTTAAAACGTAAAAGTTTGCCAAGGTTACAATTGAATTAAAACAGTTGAAGTTCCCAAACATGCCACTCCCATTACCTCAGCACAATTTAAGTACATTAAAGAAACAAGGAGAATGACAGGCCCATACAGCATGGTAGTGTCAGAGTTGCTGGTATTAAGACACCCGGTTTCATCCTAAATATTTCAATTTGAGTCAGTAGTTATGACCAAATTCTTAGATCTCAGTGGCTAAAAATCTTGCTTCAGGCATCCCTGTTGTGTTTTTTTTCCACATAATAACATCTCTGCGTGTAATGAGATATTAGCAGCTCATTCACTGCTTACATCTATCCTGGAGGAGAAAATTGCTATTTCTTGACTTATGCACTGATTAGTGTAAATGTAAGTTAGTCATGGCAAATTTTGAGAAGTCCAAACTACAGAAATTATGGCAAGAATGATGAAGACTTAAAGGTATGTTTTGAGAGAACTACTTACTTTTGGAGAACTTGGCCTCAGATTTGATTAATTTCATGCCAGAGGTATGCCTCTCACAACCCTGCATGCTCATGATGGCATGATGAACAGGGAACTGATTAAGCCAGTCAGAGCACCACGCAGTTCAAACTCTTACTAAAACCTTCTTCTGAATAACTTGTAAAAAACCAAACACACAGTGGAATCAAAGAGGTCCTTTTGGTAACAAAAACTAAGCAAAATCCAGGAGCAGCTCTTTGTTTTGGGGGAAGGACAGTGGTTTATTCAAGTCACTCTTGAACTTTCAGGTGTTCTTGCAGCAGCTTGGGTTACCAACAGTACTTTTACTGATGCAGTCACCCTAAAGTTCAGCATAGGATTTAGCCACCCACATGCGGGCAGTTAAATGTAGATGTCTGAACACTAGATATCTAAAGCTTCTTACAGGAAATTGAGAACCAGTCAATGTGGCCAAGAGAGTCTGAGTCAGTTGCCTAAATATGACCAGCTAGTGCCATCAGAGATGATCTAGAATATTGGGGTATCTGCACTGTCTGGGTGGTATCATGCCAGACCTATGGGGGACATACAGACCTGCAGCTGGAGACCACACCAGGAAACCTCAGAGAACCATATCAGGAAACCTCCTGATATCTCCTCTGTCTCTTGGTGCCTGCATTTATGCACTAAATTGAGTCCAAGGATCTCTGTGTATCCTACAGCTGACAGGAAAGAGATAGCTACTTTAAGGTAAGCTGAATCCCACACTAGATGTTTAAATCTGTCTAAAAGTGCACTGTAATTCACATGAAAAAGTCTGACACCAATGACCCCACAGTTCATCTCCTACTCCCTGAGCTGCCTCCTCTTGAGATGCAGACACCTCTGACTGTGTCCCTTTACAGCAGCCTAGATCTCAGGGCCAAAACGGTGGTTCTGGTGACCACCTTGAATTTGGGTGGGAAATAGCACAAAACATTTCATTTCAGTCTTCCTAAGAACAAGACTTTTCAGCTTGTTCAACCTGTATTGGGATGTGTGCCTTGAGCCTGCTTGATGATGAGGTGGATGAATCCTCTTCCTGGAAGATCTCCTCCAACACTCTTGCAGCCCCTCCAAGGAGGCAGCTTTCTGGGAAATGTTTGGTCATGGCTCATATGCTGATGTGCACTCTGGTGAGGAGCCTGGGCCCCAGATGAGAGCTGAGGACATAAGGAACCCAAATGGTAGGTCTTAGCAGCAGCAGCAACACAAGGGGACAAATCAAATGTAGTCTTTGTTTTGAGAATGTTAAAATACTTTGTATTGGCAATGTTAGAAAAATTTCTATTTCTTGAGAAACTTTGGCTATTCAAGCTTTTTGTTCCTGTGGAAAGCAGTCAGTGACCACTGTTTCTCAGGGTCAGAGTCTGAGCTACTACTTTCTGCAGAGCAGCAGCCTGAGTATTATCTACAAGTAAGGGAACAGGGCAATGTTTTTGCTCTCATGTTTTTCTCTCTTTTGTTACACCACTTCTTGTAGCCCTGCAGCAGTGAGTACAAAGTACCTACTGACCATGACATCATGCCACAGAAAACAGACTAATGAGGCAAAGGAAGCGAGGTTCACTTTTCTGCGGGGAGGCTGACTCCAATCACCTGGTTGTAGTTAAGACAGATCACACTGAGCAGTTCTGCTTTGTAAGAGCTGAATTTCATTCTCTGTTACTGGATGTTTATCTGATATCTTGTAAAAACTGTTGTCCCTTTCTCCTGCCTTTAGATCTTTTGCTTTTCTGAAATGCTAAATCTCCAACTGTGACCCTTCAGCAAAACCAGTTCACTTCATCAAATGAATCCTGTGACTTTGATTATGTAGGAGCTTACATTAAAGGGGTCCAAAGTAAAGCAGACAAGGAAATGTCTTAGTGATTTGCAGCAGTGCATTGAGAAACAAAAGGAAATGGATGGCAGAGATAAGGAAAATAAAATAGCCACAATTTTTTAATAAGGGGAATGGAATTTCCCCTGAGGGTCTGTGTTATACTGCTTTTTAGTAAAACACAAGCAAAACTTATAGTAGTGGAACTTAAATACAAAACATTGCCAACTTTGACCAGCACAATGGAATTGCGAATAGTCAGAAAACGCTGACATGAAGGCATTACCACCACATTTTAACCTCTAGATAATAGTGCGTCCAACAAAGAGTTGGGTATTATGGATTTAACATAAAACTAAAAGTGCCATGCCCACTGCTGCTATGACATGTTCTGCAAAACAGCAATATATTTTGCCCTCTGCTTTGATATTTTAGTTGTGGAGTTCAATTATGGCACAAACATCCTGATTTTTTCTGATTTGTCTACACTATATTTTGCAGTTTTAAAGAACAAAATTGTCCATGAATTATGGGAATGAGGCTAGTTGTGTCTTCCATGGGGCTGTTACTTAGTACCAGTGTGCAAAGCAAGGTCAGGATGTTTACAAAGGGATCTGGTTAGCATGTGATACCAGCACGGACTGTATAGATCAGTGCAAATAATCATTCAGACTTTCTGACAATCTCATCTGTAAATTCTATTTACTGTTTTCCGTATGGATTTTCTTGTAGCCTAACATTAAGCGATTTAGAGAATGAGGCTGATGCTTGGGATTCTGATTACTTTTCTGGTTTGGACATTTTTATAGGAGAAGTGTGTTTGATTTTTATTCCATTTGCAAACTCCTTCATGAAAATGATCCAAACAGCCATCGCAGAGCTGCTGTCTTGTGTGAAATCCAGTAAAGCTATACAGCAATGCTGCTGATGAGTAGAGTTTCTTTGTTGTAATTAAAGGTTAGAGCAGATCCCAGGCCATGGTACATCTCATGTGGTTATTTTTTTAATTCCTTCAGCCAATAACTGTACAAACCCCTCAAAAAGGTTGTCTTACTTGTAACCTTTCAATATCATCTATTTTCTTGTAGTGTTGCCAAAATGACTGATTATACTTTTAACAATGATAGAAATCTATTTTACTGCTCTTTCACCATTTGAAAGATGATGAGGGGATTTTGTTCAAAGTTTCCACAAAGATTACTTCTCTAGCTGAGACCAGCATGGATGACATCAGCCCAGTTAAAAAAAGTTCAGTATGTGGAAAGAAGGAGTTCAGGACAAAAAGTGTCCCGTGGCCTTGAGGGAGAAATGAATCTGGCACAAATCTGAAGTAATTTCAGAGATGGTTTGCAGCAGCCGTAGTTGCATTAGCCCAGAAGGTTTCAGCTGGAGGGAGCCAACACATGGTCCAGCCAAGTGGGAATCAGCACCTGGGGCAGGAGAATGGGATGGGATGCAGGCAGACAGGGGTGATACTCCTTACAGAAACAGAAATGTCATGAGCAAACAGACTGGGTGTCCTGGGAAACTGTGAAAGGATGCATAGACATCAGTCCAGAAGAGTCCATTAGATCATCTTTTCCTCATTGAAGGCCAAATGCGATTTTAAAATACCTTTTGAGAACCACATGGTGGCACAATCCTTACTATTAACAAGTCTATGTTTTCAGTAAGGCACCAATACCCAGGAAAAAAGGGCCAGGTTCAATTTCAAGGCTCTTGTAGTAAAACCACACTCAGTCATTACCTAATAACCTTGGAAATCCAATTACAATGTCTCAGATCTAAAACATGATGGATACTTCCCACTGCCATGCAAGTTAGAAAAAAAACACTAAACCATGGGCCCCTAAGACTTCCCTCATTCCAGCTGTTAGATGTCCAGAATGGCCTTCCCCTGTGCCCTCTCCACCCCACCACCCTCGTCCTCTCCCTTAGGAGTTCATGGGACCCTGTCAGCATCAGGAGAACTGACCATCTCTCTCTTTCACTGTGGATGGTGAGTAGAAGAATGATGGAGAGCAGCAACAGGCAAAGTGACAGGACAGTCCCTGTGAAATGGCACTCGGTCCTGCTTTATGGAGACAGGATATGCAGCAGGTTCTGGGGATGGGGCAATGAGCTGTGGACCAGAGCTGGTGATGGCAAGTTGTGTCATCCAGAGAACCATGGCAAGTGTTGCAAAGCCAATCCTGGGCAGGGTAAAATCTGATCCTGATCCAGCCTGAGGGTGAGTCAGTTGCCAGTGCTGAACCCCAGCTTCAGGATTTCAGCGGCATCCACTTTGTGGCTGAAATCCCCAGGATCTGCCTTCCACTGTTGCAGACCCAGAAAAGCATCTGGCCTCTGTTCAGAGATGTCAAGAGCCAGAGAAGCCACCATTTCTTCTACTTGTTTATTCTAGTTGTTAATCTTCTTTTGCTGATTAAAAGTTTATAACTCATTTCTCAGTTGAATTTGCCTGGAGTTAAGTCCCAGCTATCAGTTCTTGTTATGCTTTTCTCCCCTGGATTAAAGAGCTCTGCTGTGCTTAGGATTTCTGCCCATGATGGTATTTATGCTTTGTAATCACATCATCCCTTGATCTTTTTGATCAGGCCACCAGGCTGAGCTCGTCAGTCCCAGAGAGATATCTCAGAGATAGCAGTGCTAAACAGAAACACTAATTTTGTGCTAGACTGGCTCCACACGCTACTGAGTGCATGGGACCAGGTTTCCCTGTTTAACATTACTGACACAGTAGCTCAGGCCATGAATATGGGTGATGGTTTGGAGATTAAATTGTTTGAAAGGATTAAAAACAGTCCCTAGTCTCTGTAAAAATATTTTTTTTTCAGTAAAGATGGTCAAACTTCAAAACTTTTTAACTTTTCAAAATTTGTACTCCTTGTGAATTGTACAGGTGTTTCTTTCCTCTTCTGCTTTAGTCACCCTTCTTCATCCTTCTGCAAATACAACAATATTTACTGTCTTATCCTGGTTTAGATTAAATTACACTGAAGCTGCCAGCTTCTCCCTCAGGATCTGTGTATAAACAATTGTGTTTCTTTATGTAAGCCTCGGGATCAGTAGCTGTAACAGCAGGACTCCAGAGGGCAGGAAGCACAGCCAGGAGAGGACCTGCTCCATGGCTGATGGCGAGTACCTGTCCCTAGCCTGCACACGTAGGGGAACAGTGATGGTGGGTGTGTGTCTGGGTGTGTAAAAGAGGGATGCAGGGAGCCCAGAAGCAGATGCAGAGGAGAGACAGGCTGGCAGCTGGCATGCCAGACCACACAGGGTGGCTTTGACAAAAGGAACAATTTGGGAGGGCACCATAAGAAATTTCATTTTGAATTGGGAGCAAATAATTGTCCCTGGTGGCATGAGTCATCCTGTCTCCAATACACTCTCTGTAAGTCTGTAAAGAGATTGCATTGAAGAAATAACTAATTCATCTTCAGTTTCTTCTTCTAATAAATATAATCTGCAGGATTCAAAAATCTGTCTACATACTCAGGTTGAAAGAAGGTAGTGGCTTTGGCCAGTAGCAAAATAAACAGGGAAATGGAGTTTGCAGTGATACCTTTAGCATGGTTGTGTTGGTGCTCTGAGATGTGTCTTGCATCCACAGTGCAGACGGATCTGACATTCCTGCTTTGTTTATTGTAGTTGGGGGTGTGGGGCTGGATATCATGGAGGAGATCGTGGAGCAGAGGACCAGCTCTCCTCTCTCACCTCGTGGATATCATATCAACCCTTTTAAGTCTCTGTAATAGATACAGAGATAATTTGGTCTCAAACAGCTTTTCAGAAAATGACAGCAAAGCTCCAAGTTTCACCGTAGACTGGCTGGCTGGACACACAGCTGGGTTTTGGGGTGGTACATAATACTGACTCCAGCTGCCCCAGCTGCCTTTCTCCCAGCCCCATGCATGCAGGGGGATCATTCAGCAGCTCTGGTCACACATAGCCCTGCTCTTAGTGCTGAGCCATGGCCTGATGGCTTGCAAAATCTCATGGCCCACATGCCACACATAAGCCAAGTGTCTGTCCCTGTTCTAGCAGCAGCTTTCTGACTGCTGACTGATCCCCTGGTATCACTTACCTCCCTTGCAGCTGAAAATTAATTCATTAGCGATTGCAGCATCAATTAATTCATTTATTTTGCTGCTTCTTCTTTTTCTGTGAGAATGAGTGAATTCATTTTTTTAAGGTAAGGTAGTGCAAAGATGATCAATGTTATTGCATAGCAGCAATAACTTAAAAATGTCCCAGAAGAGCCCTTTCTTTCTCTCTCTCTCTCTTCTTTGAGTGGAAAAAATGTGAAAAAAAAATCTCCTAATTTACTTGTAGGCTGAGATTTCTGCCAAGTGAATATTTATGTCCAGTTTGAAAGATGGGGAGTATAATGGAAGTGTTGAAATTTTCTCAAGCAATCTCAAGTTGTTTGATGACATGCCCTGCAAGGTCAATCCTGTTTGCTGTTAAAATCAGTGGTAAAACTTCCTTTAAATTCACGGGGAAACAGGATCAGACCCGTTATTTAATTTGTTTCTATCTTGGTAGGAGGTTTCTTGTTCCTCTAAAATGTGCCTGTAGATGATCTCATGATCCCTGTTGTCCATGTGTGCTGGCAAGGTCCTCAAGCAGTTACAGTGCTCAGACATGACATCGTGCCAGCTTACCTGCAGTCCTCGTGTCACCAGAGGGGCTGCAAGTTGGGGGTTAGTGTTTTTTTCATAAGGATTATTAAATATTCCCTGCAAATACTACCCTGTAGAAATAAATGGAAAATTTGCTTTCACCAAGAAAACAAAGAAAATATACTTTATGCCTTTATTGGGATTTCAGATGGATATGGTTGAAAGCAAGTTCCTTACTTGGTTTCCAAGTAAAAGTTGAACAGGACACCTAGATTTTTGCCTTAAGTGAAGAGGCAGACTATCTGTCACACCTTACACAAGACAGTTACCCTGTGTCCTCAGAGCTCTGCTATGAGTCAACTACATATTTTTCTGAGGAAGTTACCAGAGCTCCTATGGGACGTGATCCATCACATCTAGAAGTCAACATAGTTCCCCTGTGTTTCCATGCTTGCTCCAGGACTCCAGCTACCATTCAACTATTTGAGATATCCGTCAACTCCAGAAAACACACAAAATGTGCAGCTAAATCACAGATTAAAATTCTAGTTACTGCATAGAAAATGCCCAGATTTTCCTTAGAACAGGAACAAATAGAATCTTCCAAAGATTAAAGTATGTTTTTCTGTTAGGGACCAGCATATTTATCTGAATGAAATGTTTTTGGTGAAGTGAGGATCATCACACGTTTAAAATGTCTGTCCTTGGCATACATCTCTAGACCTAGGCTTGGATTTCAAAGCTCGGCAGTGTTAGAAGGTAAGATTTTGATTCAGATCCCATATAGTGACAACAAATAGGTTGCTCTGAGATTTTTTTCCTCTTTTCTCCTTTTAAACACAAGAACAGCCACCACAGCATAATAAAAAAATACTCCTTTGTAATTTTGTACTTTCCCAAGCGTTCAAAGAAAATGACAGAGCCAATGCTCATCTGCGGTGACAGCCACTTCCACCACAGTTTCTCTTTAACCCTCGCTGTCCCTGGCTGGAGTCCTCCCAGCTGCAAGTTGCAGCCATTCCCACACCAGACATATCCTTCCATGGTACTGTGGCCTTTCCACAGTGGACAAATGCTTTGTATGTGTGCAGCACTTTGAGCTTCCGCAGGAACAGCTTACACTACCAAGTGCATTTTACCTAGCAAGATTCTCGCTGTGCTTTGTTGTGTTGTTGTTATAAATACATAAACAAGAGGCATTGGAAAGCTTGCAGATTTGCATCTGGTTTTGAGGTTTTCCCTTTTTCAATTTCTTTGAAAAGTCAAGATAAATCAGCTGTGTCCAAGGGTATTGCTATCTACCCTGCTCCTGACCCTTACCCCCCTGCCCCGTTCAAACATGCACAGAAGAGACCCTGGGGAAAATCTTTTGAAGCTTGATCCTAAATCACATGTAAAAAATGGAAAGTCAAATCTGATTAAAAAAAAAAAAAGCTATATTGTTAAAGTTTTTTTAGACCTTGTGGAATGCATTGGGTTTGCAAACACTAACTGAGAAGCATTGTGCTGTGAGGGGGAAGCTCTCCCCTTGCAAGAGAGGAGAGGCAGCCCCTGTCAGGACAGCAGAGCTGAGGCTTTCTCACAGGTCATGTCCTTCCACCCACTCAGTCAGGCCTCATCCCTTGCAGTGCATTGTCCAGCCTTCCCTGAGGACAGAAGAGCAGAGAATTTTCAGGTACTAGGCTGATATAATTCATACCCAATACAAGAATGCTCTGTTTTTTGTAGAATCGTTCCCAGAGAGGGATCTCCTGTCATTAGCTCTGGAGAAGGACTTGCAGATCCTACAACACTTACAGGAGTCATTGTACCTTGATGTCACTTGAGATCTCTCTAAGTCCTGGCCAGGAACAATGAATTGAAATGGTAGGTCCTACCACTGCAAGGATCCCTGCTTTGCTGAGACATCACAGATAAGCACAGTGTGCTGAGAGTGCAGAGGACAATGTAATGCTCACCACTGGAGGGGCCCTGAGCCTGCTGGCTGCATATGCTGCACAAATTACTTACCTCACCTCTGCACAGGAACCAGGCTGTGGTTACAGTAAGTCAAGCTCCACAGCAGCCCCCCACAGGAAGCAAAAACCAGCTGATGAGTCCAACTGCAATAGTGGGGAGGCAGGAGGGAATCTGAAGGCAGAATCTTGTCCCTCAATTTGGAACGTATTCAGGTTTCAGTGGTTAACACCATTATTTTTGCACAAAATGCCTTGGGACTTCAGACAACCACATGTTTATATGATCATCGGAATTGTCTTCTCCCCCCACTTCTGTTTGCTCAGCCTGGTCATTACTCTGCCTTCACAGGCTTCCTACGTTACAGTGGTCCAGAGTCACAGGGATGGTTCAGGGCTGAACCAAGCAAGTCCTGTTATCTAGATTCATCAGGATATTACATTGATTAATGGCCTCAGAGGTTTGGGGAAGAATTGCTACCATGCAAGGTGCTTTCAGCTAAGATAAGAGGCTGCAAAAAGTTTGGGAAGGAGCTTTTTGAAGAACTTTGAAGGACAGAGAGAAATCTTCAAGGGCTAGCCTGCAAGCTGATGTGCTGTTTACTGGTCATTTATTTTTCACCTGAGACATTTTGCTGTAACAGTTTTTCTCTGTGACTCTGTGCCTTCACAGTCTCTCCTGTGAAATGGTTTGCAGACTGAAGCAGTGGAAGTTTGTCTCTCCATTCCCACCCAAACTGCAGTTGTGATTTCTATTGTCCAGAGTGGTTGTGCCTTGACTGTGCTGCCTTTGGGCAAAAGGCAGCCATGCCCCTTCAGAAACACATATGAGCCCTGCCAAAGAAATCGTCCTCAAAGCCCCTCATTCCTTCCTTGTGGATTTCTTGCAATTCCTTTGACACAGATAATGTCTTCAGTTATGTTATTCAACAGCAGATCTGTGGGGAGAGAAGCACAGCCCTGTGAACTTGCTTGAGGGCATGAACCAGCCTGGAGCAGAATTTGCTGCTGGGTGCAGTAAGGGCTGAGCAATCGAGGAGCAGGAGGCGTTGGTTTGGGGCTGGATGCTGCTCATCCACTGCTGGACTGCCATCAGCTTCATGTGCTTGAATGCTGCCAGACAGGCACCCACATCTGCTTCTGCATGGCCGGTAACAAACATGGATGAATGTTTTCCCTGCCAATGCTTGTGTGGCTGCCTCTGTAATCACACATGAGAGAGATGGAAGGAGCGAGGAAAAATAGGAGGTAGATCCACCTATACTTATGATATTTTAAACCCTTCCTGCTTGCTGTCCTCGGGGAAAGAAAAAAAAAAAGTATAATGAAGATCCAGAGAAGGAGTGTTTGATCTGATCAGGCACAGGAAGTCCATTCCCAGCCTCCCAGACCTTGGATTTTCTAATATAGCAAAATGTCTGCTGGTCAGACCCAACAAAACCCTTCCCAAGCCTGCCTGGAAGCTCCATACTGATGGCCAAGACCTGAATTTGCCTGTACAGCCTTAAGTGACCACTTTACCAATGAGTAACTCCACCACATTTATCTCACCCAGCCCCATATCACAACCCACCCAAATAAGGACTGCTTATCTCTCACCCACAGTCAAAACACCCAGAAAGCCCTTGTGTCTGTAATATCCCAGGAGAGGAAAGGATGGATATGGGGCAAGGGAAAGGAGCTGGCTTAGAGGTTCAAGGTGAAACCCTGGAGAACATTTGTGGGCAGTGATGCTACGGTGCCTGGGAAAAATGTCTCTGGCAATGGCCATGATGTCTCACGCCCCAGACTCAGGAGTCAGTGGGGCTACCCACACCCTGCATAGAGTGAAAGAGAACCTGGACCCATCAACCCCAGCTTCCTGTGGGCACAGACATTGGGTTGCCCAGATTGGATCCTGCATGCCCCCTCAGCTGCATTTTGGCCAGGAGATGAATTTAGGTAGAGTAGGAGGGCTCAGTCGTCTGTCTCCACTTGTGGGGCTAACTCTGGAGGAGCAGTAACGTGGTACCCCTGCAAGCCATCCTGCAGCAGTTTTCCAAGGGACTGTGGCCATCAGTGCACCACAACTGGCTGCTGAACTGGAAGATGCTGCAGTTGGCACTGCTGTCTGCTGTAATGCTCTGAGCTGTCCTGTTGAAAGTGCTCTCTTAAAAGGCCATGCAGAGCCCTGGACAGGAGCAGAAGGCACCCAGACTGTGCCACAACGGCCATCCACGGGGACAACAGTAGCCTGGAAGGAGAGGTTGTAGGCAGACAGGGGACTGAAGCTCCGAGTTGGTGAGGCTGTGGTCCCTGTAGCCTTCCAACCTCTCTTCCTGTAGCACGTGAGCCAGCTCACACTGACTGAACACCTCTGGCCAGCAGCAGCAGCAGCAGAACCTATTACTGCTGGTCCTCACGCATTGGGATCCCCAGGGCAAAAGGTAAAAACAAGCTGTAAAGGCAGTAAAGCAGAGTCAGACACTGTGGGCCAGCTCCCCAGCAGGCAGTGACACGGCTGGCTCTGGTGACCCCGGACTGTTCCCGCCGGCTGTCGGGGGGGAACAGAGGCACACACGTACATAGTGTCTGTGCTGGACAGCCCGGGCCACAAACAGGTTTTATCAGTGCAGACGTGAAGAACACAGAGCTTCAAGCACTACCATTTGGCAGCTTTCTGATGTCAGGGGTAAGAGGTCAGGGGTCGCATGGGAACTGGAAAGCTGATAAATGGGACCCACGAAGGGAAGGGCTGCATGTTTTAGCTGCTCAGACATCTTGGCCTGGTGTTGGTCAGCCTTTAGCAGAAGCCGTGATGTGCACTGACCTCATTGCTGTTGGGAAGCCATTCCCAAACTCACTAACCCTTAGCCCTGCTTTGCACCCTTCACCTTTTACACAGTCACCTGCACACACATCCTACAAGTCAGAGGGATTGTCTGAGAGAAGGCTTCAAATCTGCACTTTAACAAACAGAATTAAAATCCTTTCCTTGGAGTTATTCCTCTTTCATCCCTCCTTTCTTCCTTTCCTCCTTCCTCTTTTACCACACCCACCAGGTGGTTGCTCTTGGTCATGAGGTGCAGAGCAGCCCCACAGCTCCAGCAGGCTCTGTCCAGGTGTCCAGGCACCCAAAACCATTTGCAGCCCTGCAGAGCAGTTTGCAGGAAGGGATCAGAGACAAAGGGTACCTCCAGGGCTGCCTCAGGCAATTACCTCTGTGGGTAAGGGCAGTAGGGGCTGCTTAATAAAAAAGCCATGTATATCAAGAGAAATCAGTACCTCCAGCAGTGGAGCTCAGCACCAGACCTGGGGTGGGCATCCCACAAGAGTGTTACCTGGCAACTGCTCACCCTTCCAGAATCCTGCTGCCCTTTCACCAAGAGATGAAGCTCCGCGAGTCCTGCCCCACACCATGGGAACCAGCACAGCCGGGGAGCATTGCAGCTGTGGCTGTGCTTTTTGGGGACAGCCCTTTGTGGCTCATTTTCTCTATCCTCTGAAAAATAATCCTGCAAGTGGGTCTACCAGCAGGGGTGTATTTTATATTTTAAGCTCATATTTAAGGATATTTGCACAGAGAAATATCACTTTCTCACTGAGAATAATAACAGAACAGTTTCCAATGTCTCTAGTCAGACAGAGACGGGATCCCGTGGACAAAACTCAAGTAAATTTGGTTTTTAATTTCTACAAGGGGTTGTCTACAAATAAGTGTCAAACCAAGAATTATCACGCAGATCAATTGAAGAGTAGAGGCAAGAGACTTATTACACATTTGTACTGGGTTAGATGTTGTAAAGACAGCTATCAAGAATGTCTTCCAGTTAAGGCAGTAAAAAGAAATACAAACATGCACATTTTCCTCAGGTTTGTGGCAAGACCCCAAAGAAGCTTTCTGTACACCCCAGAGTGGTCAGTGCCTGGTACTGATGTGTTGGCGTCTCCAGCTGAGTCACTTCTGCCCCAAGGGCTTGTACCACCACAAAGCTGAACCAGGGCCTGGCCACACAGCATGGTGGAGGTGTTTATTTACTCTTGTTTTACCATTCTGCTATCTCTTTGTTTTCGGCCATGAATACTAACAAACTCAGTGAAAATTAGAAAATCCCCTAGAAGAGGAGCAGCAAAAGGAACCTCCTTTTTATGGAACCATTAGCTTTAATGTAAACTCTAAATATAATAACAAGGCTCCATGATGACATTATTTTCTCATCTTCTTAATCTCAAAGTACTTTTTAACAAGCAAACAAGGTTTCAAATGTATCCGTGATATCTCATCTGGATTAAATATTAATCATTATGCCAAAGTAATAAATACAGAAATCCTGCCTAGTTATTCAGACATGCAAATCCCTAATTGTGTGGGAAGCTGCTCAGATGGGTTTTAGTTTCAGCAGGAGATAAAATGCCACAGAGCCAGTACAGTATCTGTGTCACTACAAGATTTACAGCCTGATTCGCTGCCTGGAAACAAAGGAACAAATAGCTGTATGTCATGCACTGAACTGAAACATTGTGGATTATGTTATTACTCGAGTTTCTACAGGACTTCTCAGTGGGGGAAAAAAAATTCTATTAACTCTCTTTTACGACTACCAGCAGGGCAACGTGAAGAGAATAATCTCCTCCATTTATAAGGTCTGGGGGCCTTAAAACATGAATAGCAGGCCAGGAGTTTTGTCACAAGGTCTGGCTGTTTCCTTTTCTTCATAAAATTCCTATCTCCATTAATCAGTGTTTATTTTCCTTCTGCTTTTTAATTTGCTTAATGGACTTCAGTTGAAGTCTCTCCTAGAAGTCAGAGGAAAGTAAACCCTGATAAATCCTTTGGGACTTAATAGTCACAGTTAAGCACTTCTTTGGATTATTTTGTCTGACTTTCATCTTTGCTGCTGCAGAAATGTCAGCTGCCTAGTACCACAGCCCTAACCCCATGACTTAAGAGCCTGGGAAAGCAATGACAAAAGATATCCCTCTTTCTTTCTTCTTCTGCGGCATGGAAAGACTAGATTTAAACTCATGAAAGGCAACAGGCAGAAAGCATGTCAGAGGCTCAATGCTCTATAAGCTGCCAGTCTATGCCAGTATCTCCCATCCTCAGGCTTCAGTTTCCAAGGGTGAAAGGAGGAAGGTTCAGCTGAACAGGAGCTGCTGTGCACTGTACTGAACCCAGTCTGAGTGCTGGGGAGCCCAGCCTGGTCTGGGCATCTCCACCCTCAGATTCCTGAAGCCAGGTACTGTCGCTGTACTGGAGATACCAGCTGGTCTTCCATCATGAAGCCTGGCACCATCTCACCTCAGCTCCCAACAGAGATGGGGTAAGGAGGGTGTTTCAGATCCCAAGCCTCGTGTGGAATCTGCCCTTTGGCAGCCCATAATGGGCATCAGAGCCCTCCTGCAGGAGAGTAGACCTGTGACATTTCCTTGTTCCCAGTCCTACTGGCATCATCTGCTCAGTAATGTTTCATGTCATTAATCTATTATTATTTTCTTTTCAATGGGTAGGCTTTGAATGACAGCCAACATTGGTATTAGTCGCTAAATACCTTTTTGTTAGGAGTCCAAATTCTATGTGTTCTAACTTATATATAACTTTCTATGTAGCAGATTTATTTTTTCACAACATTTATTCCTGCAGGATTCGCTTACTCAGAAATTGCACTGTGTAATTAGGTCCCAACTGCCTATTTCTAATCCTGAACAAAGGTTCACTTTATTGTTCATTTCAGGAATTCACTTTTGCATTTTACTGCTTCCCTGTATGATAGATATAATTAATTAGGTCCCATTCCATCAACCTCTCTATTTTGTTTGTCTAATGATCAGAGGTTTTAAAAACCCTCCATGGTTTTGCATGTTGCTAGAGCAATTTACAAGTCCAGCTGTAGAGAAACTAATACATGAAGCAAAGGTAAGCACTAAGAACTGAGCTCCTCTGTCTGACAAAACCTGGTGCAAATGACTAATGGGCCTATTGACTTGTAATTCATATTTTACTTGTATTTTGGCCCAATCTGACTCTAGAATGAGGGCTATTTGTTCCTAAAGAAAATTTCCAGGCTCCTGTTTTTGTTTGACCCACTTGGTAAAGCTGTCACCTGTAAATGCATAGGCTTCTCTCTCAGAATCAGTGAGTAGAGGGTGTGGTGAAGGTAATTCTGGACATTTTTATGAAATACACCATCGTATGCCAGAAGAAAAGCGGAACTACTGGCAGGCCCCATATCACAGTATATCCAGTCTTGACTACTTTGCCTTGGATCTGTTTTTCTTTCCTTGGTTTAGAAGGGCTCAGCCCCCAACATGCTAACTATAAATTTCAGCAATTCCTTCATTACAACACATCTTATCTGAGTGTGCTTCTTCTGGTACCCAGTGGTCAACCGCAGCACCACTTCAGCTTGCTGCTCTGTAGCATCCTCTGTCAACAGTAATGAGAGATGAGGGGCTGGAAGTCAGCATGGTGAGGGTGCGCAATTATACAACTCCAGGATATGAAGGCCTTATTTAAAAGAGGGATCCAACACTTAAGGATACTGGCAAATGGACTGTAGTAGCCTCCCAAGGAAATGTGCTCTTTGGAACAGCTGAAGGCTTTGTCAAACTGTGGGGTCTGACACCTTCGCTACACCAAGCAGATAAGCCTTGCTGTGCTTGAAACCAGGCAACTCAGGGCATAGGAGAACATAAAACTCCACCAGATGCAAAACGCACCTGAGAAGCTGGGTAACTATGCTGGTGGTTTGCTCTGCAGAGGACAGTGCCGCCAGCGTGCTTGCTGGCGACATCCAGCCACAGCAGGGATTGGGGGGGCTGAGCAGCCAGTTGCACAAGCTGATACGTCTCCTGATATTGGCTGGAGACAAATGACCAGGAGTCCTATTTTGGAGCTTCCAGTGGTGGAAAAAAGGCAAAGATTCTGTATCTGCTTCTGTGAAACACCAAGCAAGGAGAAGCTGCACAGCTTGGCCAAGATGACAAAGAGAGACTGGACCCTGCTCAGATGAGCCACTTTCCATTGGTGGACAGGAGCTCTTGTGGATTATTAGTCTGGCTCACTGATCCGTGCTCTGATGTCTGGGATCTTGCTAACGAAATTATCACATCTAGTCAGAGTCAAAGTTGCTTTGTGGGAACCATGAATTTCCTGTCTTCTCCGGATTTGTGAAGAAAGACTTTGTCGTGTTCCCAGGGTAGAAGTCACAATTTGCATTAGGAAAATATAAACAAAATGAAAAGATCAGCCCCATGACAGAGCCCACACAACAACAGATTCAGGAAAGTACTAACTAAATGCTTCACAGTAGGCAGATTTTTATTTGTAAGGCTTTTTGGTTTCAAAATACAGTGCTCTCCCTCTTTCATCTCCCAAACCAAGTCAATACAGAACAGAAACATAGCTTTTGGCAGTCTTAATTTTTCAACTCAACTTGTTTGTGTTTTTTCTTAGAGCTTGAAGCAGAGCAGTAGCAAATTACATTACTGCTTCTCAGTTTGTTACACACTTGACCATGTTTTTTCAATAAAAATGACACCACTTAACTTTGCTGGGTCAGTAATGAAGCAGCAAGAAAGATTTCATTTGGCAAGAAAAAATAGCTAAGAATTCAGAGCTTCTTACGACTAAAGCAAAATAAAGGATTTAGATTAATTATTCTATTTATGAACTCTAAACTCTTCTTTTAATTTCTATTTTATGAGGAAATGTATCACTGTGACCACTTTAGGCAGTCTTCCACACGCTATGGGAATATTTTTCCCACTATGCCCAGCAATGGTGTTGTGCAGACACTGTGGAGCAGAGCTTGTCCTTGGGGTACCGATGGGAGCCTTTGTGTCTATCTAACTGAGGAAGAGGTGTGTCCCTTTGACATGGACTAGTACCACAACCTGGCACAAAGAGCTCTGTTCAGAGATGGCCAGCTGGATGGAAGGGACAGGGATGGGTTGTCCATTGCTTCTAGGGCCATGTCAGCTTTGTGGAAACATCTCAGCTATGCAACTTTTCTGAGGACTCAGATGAGGACTCATCACCATCCTGTTTCCAGCTGA
Source organism: Lepidothrix coronata (assembly GCF_001604755.1). NCBI lineage: Eukaryota > Metazoa > Chordata > Aves > Passeriformes > Pipridae > Lepidothrix > Lepidothrix coronata. Next base: position 3,145,180 of record NW_016690260.1, read on the forward strand.
GGGATGAGTCAGCTGAATTGGTCCTGAAGATACTGGTTGTGTTCTCTGAGGAAAACCTTGAGGGTAACAGGCACTCTATCACTTCTGTAAAGAGAAAGCTTATTTCCAATGTGTGTCAGACATCAAGACCCAAATATTCCTTCACGTAAACCTGCTTTTCTCTCATCTTCCCATTATTTCAATCTCCCGATGTTAGCATCTCTAAATATGTCAGCATGCTTAGAAACAGATAGTAGCAGGTCTTGCTCACATTGAAGCTGGCTAGGTGGTATCACAGCACACCTGGCAAGAACAGCAGCCTAAAAATAAATATGTCATGACATTTCCAGTGGGTCCTTGAAGTCAGGCTGCATATGCTCCTGCAACAGCAGCTCAAGCTTTGAAGAAGGTGCTAACTCAGCCCAAAGCAGGGGGGTTAGTGGGTCCTGTGCTTGCAGGAGTACAACCCTGTCTGGGCTGGACGTTTGTGTCCCCATGGGAGCATGGAATCCCCACGCAGATAGTCCCATGCAGCCTGTGTCAAGGTGCAGATGCCATTTGCCCTTTTCCAGGAGATATGCAGACCTCTGTCAGGTGGGCATGCACTACCAGGCAACGATGAGTTTGTGGTTTTGGAAGTGCCCTTCCACATCAGCTGGAGCAGAGCACAGTGCCCAGGAGCACGGGGACCAGGGGTTGGCATCAGCTGCTGCACCCTTTTATTTAGGCCAGGGACTCCTGTTTGGCACCACTCTGCACCAGGCCAGCACTAAATCCTTGATGCTTTTGCAAGGCATCAGCACACAGGCACTGCAAAAGGCTTGCAACAGACATAATTACACCTCTTGCCTAAAAGTGCCTCTTTTCTGGTCTATAAAAACTCTCCTTCATGCACTATAAATATTTGGGGAGTGACATTGGTTTCAGCAGCATATAATGGCAACAGCACTGAACCTTGTTACTTGGAAATGATCTATGTTGACAACCATACTTTGGCTTTGCCTTGAATTTTATTTTCTGTAAATGCCTTGGCATTTTTTCTGTAGTGTCAGGATTTTTTCTAGTCACAACAGTCTGTTTCATCCATGTCCTTATCTCTTAAGAACTATGCTTTAGTTGTGGAAGGATTGTTGGTGCTTGTCTGAACTCAAGTAATTTCAATGTAGAGGTTAAAGGCAGCATTTTGGTTTATAGCTGAAGGGGATTTTCAGATATAACTTCAGAAAGGAAGTTCATACGCAGCTGGTTTTAGCTGAAAAACTGATATTACTTTATTATTATTATTATTATTATTATTATTATTATTATTATTACTATTTAACTTTCTTCAACTGAAGTTATTCAATTAAAAACCTTAATATAAGAATCTAGGAATATTTGTGTATACACAGACAGACATATGCAGGCATGTATGTAAACACACATCCACAAAACCTTTATTTTCAATTCAAACTATTTCCTGATACTGAAAATGCAGAGAAAAAAATTAGTTACATTATGAAATCTCTAGAATTAATGACACCCTCACATTTTCAATTGATTAATGGATCAAGCTTTTCTTGAACAAAATTTCTTCAAATGCCTTCATGCCTAAGACAATCACTGTGACTGTTCCCAATGCCTAAATTTCACATTCAAGAGAATACTGGAAATGTTATTAGCATAGAAGGGTATTTGAGTTTATTTGTGGTTTGGCAAGGGAGAAAACAATGTTTGGATATAACTTTTTTTCCTATTTATAAGGGAATTTAGTAATTTTGGAGACTGAATATTTATCTATGTTTATCCACGAACACCACATGAGTTAACTGCATGAAATCTGTTCATACCATATAAGAAATGGCAGGATGTCCTCCTACAATTTTTTTCCCCAATAGAAAGATGAAGACAAATATTTCTAGAGTTTTTCCAATTCTGATGATTGAAAATAAAAAACCAGAAGGCTAATTTGCAAATAAGGAAACAAATTTCCAATTTGTTGTTTTGTTGTGTTTTGTTTTTTTCATTTTCTTTTTCACTCCTATTTTGTTGATGAAGAATGACACTGAAAAAGGTGATCAAAGAAAAACACTGCAACAAGCCACATTTTTGGGTCAGCCACAGCTTCCCACCTTTCAGTTTACACCAGCTCCAAATCTGGCCCTTTGGCACTAAGCAAGAAAGACTTTGCATATACCCTCCTATCAACATCAGTAAACATTAAAAGCTTTCTAGGCTACTCAAGGGTTAAAATTGTTCTAGTAAGCGCCTTAATAAGGAATTCAGACGGTTTCTGTTTGGTTTTAATTATGACAGCCTTTCATATAGGTTGGAGGGGCTCCTGGCTCTGCCCTGTTGACACATTAAAGGTCCCTTTGTTTAAAAGTTCAGAGCCAGATCTGAGATTGCCTGTAGTTCACCTTTAGGATATAGAAAAGTGCTGAGACATGGCAAGGTTTGATGCTGGTCGCCCCCGCAGTGGGAGCTGCGGCACAGGGTGCTGTCAGCATCGCGCTCCCTGCCGCAGCCTCCCTGCTCCGGCCGCGATGCTATCAGCATTCCTCGCTGGAGCCTGTCTGAATGACGGCTGATTAATGAACTGGGGCTACAGCTATCTGTGAGAAAGAAGAATTGCCTATTTCACCCATGTCACGGTCCTAATTGGGAAAGTCTGACAGCATCTGGTTTGCTCCATGTATAGACACCAGATACACAAAAAGACTTTTTCCAAGGTCGCTGTGATTTTCACTGATCTCTCCCCTGCAACACCCCTCTCCCCAGGAAGTACAACGATCAACCCTGGAATTTCTTTCTGAGGTAGAGAGTGAGGAAAGACTAACACAACCCTTCTCCTAATAACGTTTAAAAATTAAGCACAAAACACAAAGTTGTTTCACAAGCACTTTGACATGGAAAGTCTCATGCACTATTTCATCTGGAAAAATAACAATCTTGCAAGAATATACAGCAGAGATCTCTATTCTGATGACTGGAGAGCCCTTTAATTTCTGCTTTTACTTGAGATGTCCACCAGCTTATTAGGTTTCTGTTTGCTTAGCTGGTACAAGAAAAGGTTGCACATCATTAGCCAAGATGCTCCAGCCTGTCGCTGTAACCCTCTTTGTCCTTCACGTGCACCAATGCAGGGGGCTGCTGGACCTTCCATGTTTCCACTCCAGCCACTATTCAGTAAGCTACAGAGCTTGTCAGTGAGGGAACAAGTCTCCCAAGAAACTTGCCAGATTTGCTGATGTTACTTCCCAATTTCTCTTGGCAACCAATTATTTTCTCATCTATGTTACACTTGGCACACACTTAGCATTTTCCAGATGGTAGACATGGCCTTCAGTTTGCCTGAGAGAAAATATCACCGAATATATAAGGCAGCAGAAGTTCAAATCTGAAATCTGAACACAGCATTAAATCTGTGCTGACATTAAATATCTCTGCCATATGTCACCTGCTGCCAGGTTGAAACATTTGGGAGTATTTCAGCTATGTAGAGAATAAAATTGTTTATGGTTGCACGCAAATAAAGACATAGCAGGCATCTTCCTGGACATTTGGTTCTCTAGAAGATCTCCTAACTAATAATTCTCATACCAGTAATTTATGAGCTGTAGATGCTGTAAATTGTGCTTGTCTGAAGGGCAGTATTACATCAGTGTGTCAAAAAGACACTGAAAGTTGTGAAGGAGTCTTCAGTGGCTAAAATGTCAACTGGCCTATTCTGCATTGATAGCAACTCTTATAGGAAATTCAAGATTTCTGCCACATTGGTGAGTCAGGATATAAGTATGCTGCCTCATCTTCTAATCCTCTGCCAAATCAATAAGTTCTTCTCAAGGATAGGATTTTCAGCTGCAGTATAGGGAGATACCGTGGGAGGCATAATGTAAACTGAGCAGAGCCTTGGCTTTGCAAAACCTCCCTGTTACCCCACAGCCACCTGCAGAGTGTGGCAGGAGCCCTGCCATTTCTGCAGGCACTGGGCCAGCCTGACTCCTAGTTCCCAAATTTGCTTCTTCAAAGGAAAATATGAGTAGGGCATGTACTTTAAGAAAAAATCTGCTTTACTAGGGAACCGTATTTTGGCAAGATGAGCATGTCTGATGAGCTCAGCTTGGTGTGCTGTGCCACAGTATCTGAGATTGAATGAAAATCCCTGTCTCTGGCTGTGTGGCTGTTTTATCCTGTTGTCCTTCGGTGTAATGGCTGGCAGTTCAAAGGAAACCTTTGAACCTCAAGTCTGTACGCTCTCAGAACACATGCATCAGGCCAGCTTCTGGGGGTTCCTCATGGATCCCAGAGGAAAGCAAGGGACCTGATGTTTACCTCCTTCCAGGTCCTGGCCCTGCAATGAGCTTAGCAAAGTTAAAATAGCATCAATAGTATTTCCAGGTATAGTGAGACACAGCAGCACCCAAGGATGAGGGATCTCTGGGATCAGGGGCAAGGCTTTTTCTTTTCCCATAGCCCCACATCTGCAGCTGTTTATTCTCCTTAGGGGATGCTCCAAGGGGCTTGGTGGCACTGGCTTTCTGACTGCCCTGCATACGTGCTATTTTTGCAGAATCTGTTTGCAGAGGCCTTGTTTCTCTCCCCTGGACCTGTGTTAAAAACTCCAAGCTGTTGGAGAACCAGAAGAGCATAGTCACAAAAATATCAAACAGAAAGGCAAAAAAGATTCAAGTCCCCTTGTCAGCTGACTTGGCTGCAATATGCTTCCATTTTCCCAGCACTCACAACTTTCTTCTATTAATCAACACGCTGCTGCACGAAAAGCATTAATAATCTTCATAGAAGGTGAGGGTATTTCCATGGCCTCAGGAGAGGTAGCTGGACCCAAGGGATGAATACTTGCACAGCCTTGGGACCCAGGTGGTGGAAAACTGTGATGGTGTGGGAACAGCAGCACCCTGACTGCCTTCAGAACCACCAAGTAAATGTTGCCACTTTCTCAACTGGCCATGCTGTGGTAGCTCAGGTACTGTTGTTACCTGCAGCACTCTCACTTCCAGTCATGGTTTTTTCTCATTTGAATAAAGCCTGAATGGGGAAAAGAGGGTTAGACTCAGTATTTCCATGAGGAAAGGAAGAAAGGGGTGAAATCATCCCTGATTTATGCCTTATGCACCTCTGCACATTGCGTACTGCATAGAACTCAAAAGGGCTTTTACGAAGGGGCAACTTGCAAAATAAAGTTAAACTTCCGTGTAGGAACGACAGCTTCATTACATACAAGGTAAAGTCAGAGGAACTTGGAAATGCTCTGTGCTGACCCAATGCTTGCTTTGCTTAGCTTTGTGTTCGAAGTGTGTGCGTAGTCTATGCTAAAGCCCATTCCAGCAATCTTCCCACTCCTTCCCAGCCACCTCCATGAAACCTCTTTGGGTGGCAGGATTAATGCAGCCAAAGTGTACACATATCATCTGGGGTGGGCAGCCTGGTTTAGAGATTTCAGTTGTTGGACCTTCTCAGGGGAACTTTTAAGGAATCATATTAACAAAGCGCATGGAGTCAGATTAGGAAAGTTCAGCCTTCCTTTGACTCCATCTGCCAGATCTTCATAGGCAGTTCGGAAGTGCTCTTCCTAATGGTGCCGGGGGACAGCTGGAGGAGGCTTCACAGTGTCCACTTTTCAGTCTGATCTCAATGAACCTTTGTGGTTCCATCAATGCCAACGTGAGAACATTTCCTCTGAAGTCATTCGTGTAAACAGCCCAGGGACCAACTCAGAGCATTCATCTTTGTTCCACAGGATGGGGACAGTAGCCTCACTGTTGATTTATTTAAAAGAGGAAAAACAACAACAAAAAATGCCGCCAGGAAGTTACATGACTATCAGGAAACACTCACCAAAAGGACTGTGTTAAGCAGAGTATGCAAAGCCAGCAAACAAATCCACTATTCTAAAAAGTAACACTTTTTATTTGTAATTCTAACAGCACATTACACTATCCTGTAGGAGATGTCAACTTAGCTCCAAATCCATTTTTACCTTTCTAAAATGTTTTTAAGCATGAAATATTTCTTTAGGACACATTACAGAAAATGACTGTAATATATTCATGCTTATGTGTTCCCATTTTGTCATTAACATTCTTTCCACTGTACCATGGCCAGGAATGGGTGCCAGATCTAGGAGTTCAGAAATTATTTCTGCATCATATTGAAGCTCTGCTAATTGAGTGGTGTTCTGTGATACAGTGGGAAAGTCCAGGCATGTTAAGCTGAAGCACTTTTATACAAGCCTGCTGTGTCTTCCCATAATATTTGTGCTCCCCCTTGAAATTCTGGCTCCAAAGATTTCCTGCCCTAAAATATGTCTGTCCTCAAATAGGAGAGGTGGGGAAAATGTCTGGTAATGCCAGGAACATGGACATTATTCTGAGCAGGATGGAAAATGGAAAACAAAATTCATCAGCACTCTATTCAGCAAAGAATATGTCTATTCAAGGTCAAGGCTTTATTCTATGAGTTACATGCTGGGAGTTTTTGGTGGCGGGGAAGTCCCTCCAAATAAGGTGCTTTCTGGGAAGGGAAAACCCACTTTCAAATGAGAACATCGGTGGAGTGAAAATTTTTAACTCTACTTAGCACTGTCTTGCATTGCCAGGCCCTTGGCTTGGAGCAGAATCTCCAAGCAATGCCCAAGCTCCATGCAATGCCCAATGCTCCTGTCAGGAGAGCACTTTTGCAGACACAGGAGAGCTGCTGACTCCCATGCTGAACGAGACTGGCCCCAGGTCTGAGGCATCAGGCACCCTCCTCGCTTTCACTGCCCTCATCAGCCCTGCAGCCTGGTTTGTACAGTGCCCCAGCTCCAACAGTAGGGGACAGGCAGGCTTTGTCCTTGTGCAGCCCAGCTGGTGGTACCAGCCCTCTGTGCCAGCCCTGATTGTCTTCCCCCCTGACTATCTGGAGAACTTTTGGATCATATATAAACTCTGCCCCCATAAATCCTACAGAAAAGAAGGGTAGAATTCCCTTTCACCCATCCTCACTTCTTTGTGCTTTACCTCTTCTCTTGAAGAGTTTATTTGGGGTCCACTTTAGTGAAACATCTTATTACATGTTTTTGTACCCAGAAAAGCAAGCATAAGCTTAACTAGGTCCTTAAGCATTACTATGTCAGGGTCTGTTTGGTGTGTATTACAGTCCGGTGCCCACCCACCACTAATTGACTTGAAGGTGGGATATCGAAACCAAGAACTGGAGGGAGATCCTATTTCAATGTCCGGTACAAGTTAGCATGTCACTGAGCTTCTATAAACACAGGATTCAGCCTAGATTGCATCAGCACAAACCAGTTCAAAATACTCATTTGAGAGCAGAATATTTAATTTAGTTAAAAACTGGAACTGTAATTTCACAGCTCTAATTCTTATGAAAAATAAAAGCAGTGAGTCAAGAATGGACTTTTTTGTTTGAAATGAGATGTATCGATAGAAGAAAAATCTTGGTGGCACAAGTGATAAGAAGGTGTTCACAGTAGTTGAGATATTCACCAAATAGACATATTTTGGTAATGTATGGGAGAATATTCCCTGTAATTTTGCCATTAATCCAGACACTGCTGGTACACATTTGCTCAAAGCCACATTGCTTTAATGCCTAGTTGAAATGTTCTAATTAAACTTAATTTCCAAATGGGTTCTATTATTCACTTTTTATTTTGGAAATATCCTTTACACACAGTCAGAGTGTTTTCTGTGTGAGCACCTCTGTCTCAGGGATGGGGACAGTCATATGGGTGAATCTCATGTACTCCTCCAACAGATCAAAAAAAAAATCTTTTTTCTTGCCCTCAGAAAGATTTAGCAGTTCCCTTCCCCAGCTCATATTGTCACAGGCTGTTGAAAAGGGGTCCCTCATTCCCTTTGCTGGCGACGTGACAGTGGTGGTCACAAAGGTCTGGCAGCAGGCTGCAAAATTTTGTTCAGGTCTCTGTGCCTGTTCAAGTCTCACTGCTGAATGGAGGCTCACCAGTGGGGAGATCCATACCATGTCCCCAGCAGTAATTTATTTGGAGGTTGGACTAGATGATCTTTACCGGTCCCTTCCAACACAAACTTTCTATCATTCTATGACAACTCTTCATGTGACTATTCCCTCTTCATCAGCATAAATCCTATTTTATTTCTTCTTTTTTTTCCCCAAGAAAATATCTCCAAGCACATGGGCAGATAGTCTGGGCCTGCACTTGCTGTAAAAGAACTGCAGATAATAAAGTCACAGACTGCCTGTGGAGTGAGCCACATGATTTGGGACCAAATGGACCAACATGACCGTGTTTTTCAGTAAAAGAACTACTCTAAGCTGTTAAACCATGTGGCCACGGTAGTGCTGACAAATCAAGTACTGCAGATTGGTCAAAACAACTAACTTCCATTACTGTTTAATGCTTCCTCAATGCCTGACACCTGTAAGATTAGTAGTATTGACTCTTCACCCTGGTAACTCTAATCTCCATCCTTATGCATCTTCCCTCCTCTTGTACTCAGTTGGTCACTCTTTACTTTTGGATGGAAGCTTCAGAAGGGAGAGTTCCTCAAAAGGAAATCAAGAAAATCTTGCCCTAAATCCCATCTATAACCCATTTAAATCTCCTTAGAGGGCTGACTCAGGCTCTGAAGCACTGTAGGAGCCTGTTCATCAGAAACACTATAGGAAAATTCCATTCAGTGTTCCTACAGTATTGCCTTTAGTTGCCAGAGAAAGTGTCTTTGAGAACTTCATTGTGCCACTACTGATTCTCAGAGCAGCAGAAAGGCTATGTGGGGTATCTGTGTGTAAATGCTGCTGCTTAATACAGGAACAGGTTCACGTGGCTGCACAGAGTGGCGTAGGGACCTCTCTAGACCTTTCATTCTCTGTCCCTAATCTCTTGCACACCCTGGCATTTTAAAATACGGTCAAGCACAGCAGGATTCAGGTTCTCCAGAAAATACTCTGGTCCAGAAGATAGCAGTAGACAGGCCAAGTGAAATGCATCTAGACAGAGGGAAGCAAGGAGTTCTAACCCTCTTAGTATCTCCATAGTAAAGGAGAAAGCAGACTGCTCACTGAAGCCATACCTTTACTCTTCAGGATCACAACTACTGCCCAAGAACTGCTGCTACCACGTATCTTCAGCTTAGAGTGTAACCAGGATTTTGTTGACAAGAAAAAGATCCACAAGGCTTCCTCACCCACGTGATCACTTTAGGTGTTATAAAGACCAGGTCTTGCTGGCAGAATAGGTTGAATTGAAGTTGCATGTGGACTAATAACAAAATGATTACCACTGGTATAAACCTTCTAGAGAGCAAATCGCCAGAGCTGCAAGACTGGATGGATGGGGTGTACCTGTCCTATCTGGGAGGCAGTCGCCATGGGGATGTAACACACCTGGCCCAGGGAAGCCATGGTACAGCAGACTGCGGTGTGTGCTGTTGGACATGCTTTGGTCCCTGTTGAAAAAATGCTCCTTTTGCCACCAGAGACTTCTTTGCATTTCTCTTGCTACTCCTGTGACTGTTCACAATGCACCTGCCTACAGGTGCAGGGCTATGTGTGATGGAAGGAGGTGCAACAATGCTCAGAATCAGAGACTTGTCCCGAATATCACTCCTGGATCTCAATTTATTGCTTAGATTTTGTGATTTTAAAACCAGAAGGGGTTGAAATGCCAGTTCAGACAGTGCACAAGCTGGTCAAAACTGCAGATCACTGATAATTGCCAGAGATTTCACTTCTTAGCTTTCCCTCCCTCTGGGCAGCAACCTTGCAGGACTTCTTCCCCACTCTGTGGCACTCATGATCCACTCTTTCCCCCACCAAGATCCACTACTAACAATGCCTGGCCTAGGGTGCAATGATTAGGAGGAAAGATGGAAAATCTGATACTCCCTAGGGCGTCACATCAGAAGGGACCCCATTACTGGGCCCTCTATGGATCCTGCTATAGAAATACAAAACCCTTGGAAATGTTGCAGGTATTTAAATTATTTATGAACCTAAAAGCTGGATTTCACAGGATTAGCACTACGGAATGTTCCCACTCTATCATCCTCACCACTCAGCTGGGAGAAGCTGAGAGCCCCTGGGTTGATTTTCTGAGTCCCATGGAATAGCATGAGGGAGTAATGATGAGACTCCCATTTAAAAAGCACATTTTCCACAGACCAACTCTCTTGCTATTTCTTATTTCAATGACTATCAGGATGTGCAAAATCAGCTCTTCCTTGGCACAGCCTCCCTCAAGACCCTTGGCAGAGGTATTCCCACCTAGCCTGGGGAGAGAGGAGAAACCCTGTTGGAAGCTGAAGCTCTTTATTGCCTCCTGTTACCTGTGTGAGGGCAACCACAGAAGCTCCCATGGCTGCATACCCAGGACCCAGCAGATGGCACTCCTGGATGGTGTTTCTCCTGGATCACGGGCAGCATCCGCCTCCAGCTGCCTCAGCTGCCCCATCCCAGCTGCCCTCCTGGGAAGAGGGCTGCAGGGCAAGGCCCTGTTGTGCCTGGGCAGGCGGGGTGAGCTCTGCCCTGCCTGTTTCATCTTGAAAACTGGTGCTCAAACTGCCTCGAGTGCAAGGCTGGGAACCCTTGCCAGCACCCCTAATGCAGCAGACCAGTTTTCTGGGGGCCTGTGCTCCTCTGCAAAGGGAAAAAATCCAGGGCTTGGCCTCTTCAAAAGCCATTTCTGGCTTCTCCCAAGAGCCTCACTGGGTGAGACAGTCTCTACATGAGAAGGCAAACCTGTGGATTGTTGGTTGGGCTCCACAGTAAATACAGCTTACCAGTGAGTCTGCAGAGGTCAGCAACTCACACATCAGAAAATCATGAAATCACAGTACAGTTGAGGTTGGATTGCACCTCTGGAGATAATCCAATCCACCCACCTGCTCACACAGGGTCAGCTAGAGCATGTTGTCTGGGACTGTGTCCAGTTAGGGTTTGTGTATCTCCAAGGCTGGAGAGTCTGCAACCTCTTTGGACAACCTGCTCCAGTATTTGACCACATTCACAGTAAAAAAGGTTTTTTCTTATGTTTAAGTGGAGTTACTTGTATTTTAATTTCTACCCATTGCCTCTTATCTTGTGGGCAGTGATGTGCACTGGGTACTGACAAGAAAAGTCTGTCTCAGACTTCTTTACTATCCCCATCAGTTATCACATGGATAAAAATCCCCCCTGAGCCTTTGCTGCCACCCCTTTGATAGTTTGTCTGTCTTTCTTATGAAACAGCATCAAATTTAACAGGCCCAGTAAGGATTCTGCTATTGAATTGCAACAGCTCTGAGAAGTCAACTTTATTGAATTGTTTAGGAACACAAAAATTGGCTTTTTAGAAGGCTTTCACAGGATTAGCACCATGGAATGTTCCCAGTTCCATCCTTCTATATATGTGGGCAGAGTGCTACCTACAGAGCATTTCATTGGAAGAAGCATTTTCATATTACATGCCTAACCACAGTGCTGAGATCATAGCAGGGTGCATATCTCAGCACAGAGTAGGTGTTCCTTTGTTTTAGGTAGAGGCAGCCAACACCAGAAATTGGATCAAACTATTCTCAACTTAGAGGAAGATATTCCAATCCTGGATCTTAGGCTCTTGAAGCTTTGCTTTTGACAGATCCAAAACACTGAAAGCTTTTCTGGAACTGGGGTCCGGGTGTTGTTCAACAGTGTGAGACAGTTTGCTCAACCTTTTAGAAGTGTTACTTATCTTGTTCCATCCTTCTTGGACCTTGCCACTGTGATAACTAGCTCCTAATAGCAGGTTAGGTAGGGAATTTCTTCTTCCTACAAACACTGGCTTCTCTAGGCAGAGGTGTCTGCATACCAAGCCATGATATTCTTCCCAGCATGATTTCATAGTGATTTATTTATTTATTTCTATGCTACATCCTGCTTGCTTGCCAGTGGAAATCTGCCTGGGGTTTTTGTTTCGTGCCTCTTGCAATGGGATGTGGAAATCTGCCTTCCCAGCTTTACCAAAGCATTCCTGGGCAATACTAGGAGAGGATGCCAGAACATAACATCTCCTGTACTCTGCGGGAAATGCATCTCCCTTGCTGGCTAAAACCTTGTGCTCTTTGGTGGTTCTTCCTTCCTCCTACACCTTCTCCTCCTTCTTCTCCTCCTCCTGTTTTAGAACTGCTGTTAATAATACATTTGTTTTCCAGAAGAAGCAAAGGTCTATCTTGCAGCCCTGCAAAGGAGCCTTATCTGCACGCTACACCTGAAATGTAGATTCCTGTACAGTCATGGACCCACACTTATCTTGCTCGGCTTTATTAGTTCCACCCCCTCAAACTCTTTGTCTAACAGAAGTCTTGCAAACCACTTTAATCCCTGCTTTCTACAGAATGGAGATAAAAAGTTTTCCCCAATGTACTGTTTAAAGCTGAGCATTGTGCAAGAGACACCACAAGGCTCTTATTGCAGCTTTTATTGCATCCAGACACAAGACCATATTCAGATTCTGAAGGCTTTCACATATTGCATGTTGAAACATAAAGACAGAGTAAGAAGGGGGGGGTCTGATGCAAACCTGACTGGAGACAGTGGAAGGGTTGCTGTCAGATAACTGAAGTGGGGCTTCAATTCCAAATTGTTTTGTTTCAGCCCATGCAATTTTGGAGTTGATTTTATGGGTTTCTAGATACTGGCTTTCAACATTTCATTCAAATCAACTTCTGACAAGAAGCATAAGACCTTCCTGAATATACCCTTTACTTTAGTTCAGATGAGTTTCTTACAGGGAACATCAGCTGTATGTGACCATTTAGCTGAGTTTCAATAATGCTGCTCTGCACTAGAGAAGAAGAAATATGCAGCACTGAGGTTTATAAGAGCTACAGCTTTCTTCCTCATTATGATGTCATTGGAAAACATCATCACAGAGCTGTTGTTAATGGCAAAAATGCAGAAAATACTAGAGATAGAGACTAAAAATGTCCTGAACGTTGCATTAGAGTCATGAAATAATCTTGATTTTTTCCAATAAAAACTTATTGAAAAAACATTAAAGAGTTGTTCCATGCCCATCTCCTGGTAACGTCAGACTAATCAGCAGACAAATCTGTAAAATCCTAAGCAGATTTGTGCAGTAGACACCTGGCCACATTACAGGAAAGCACAGGTTGTCATGAGAAAAGTACCTATTTGCCACTCTTGTACCAAAGACATCCAGCAGCATATCTGAGCAGCAGAGATGTCAGAATGAAGAGGTATTGTCCTGGCTGCAGCTGGCCATAAAAAGATGCAGATTTTGTTTCATGTTTCTTCCTCCCTTCTCCTGCTGGTGAATACCAGCTGTGGAGGAATGGCAGGCCAGGGGGTGTGAGGTAAAAGCTGCCTCTGGTTGACAGGAGAGGCTGGAAAAAAAGGATTAGAGATTTAAATGCATATGCCACTTGATAAAGTCAGCATTAAATTTCCTCGTTCGTGTTCTTAGCACGCTCCAACCCAACCAGACACACAGATTCCCACCCAGAGCTTTCATCTCTCAAGCTGTTCAGAGAGACCAAATTCACACTTGCCAGTGTGAATGGTAGCCCTGAGCTCTGCAGGGTAGTGTGGGAGAGAGCAAAGTATATCCATTTCTACAGTCTTTTCCCAGGCCTTGTAAATCCTGTTGTGGTCCTGGGTGTAGTTGTGTTTCCAGGCTGCAAATTAAAGCTTCAAAGGAAGATGGTGTGAGCTAGTACCTGTCCAGTCAGGCAACTTGGAAAGCCACAGCACAGAAACATGAGCTGGTATAACAAGTAAGCAGAACTTGGGTTTACCTGAATCATCATCACTTACTAATGAAGCTGGGGGCTCAACTAGAAACAGGCAAACTTGTTTGGAATTCAAGATCCCGCAGTCTTAAACTGTCTTGGGTATTTTTACTATTTTTTCTTAGACCCTGAGATGAGTAAATGCATGGGCAAGATCACTAGCATCTCGGGGCAAGACTGTATGAAAACACATGTATGAATTGATTCAATGGAAAGTCAGTAAGAAGCCACAACTGGCAAGGAATGCAGTGGGAGATCCTCAGGGATAGTGTTGTTGTGCCTGAAGCAAGAAGTAAGCAGAATTCAGGTGGCTGAACTGAAGCTTATGCTCTAGTGAACTCATTGAACTCCTGAATTTTATGTCCAAGTCTCTTAGCTTTTCATCTCATCACACAAACAGCATCAGGAAAAGAAAAGCAGGAGCCCAGGTATTTCAATGCTCTGACAGGATACAGAATCAGGCTTCTTGCTTGTTCTCTTTGTCCAGTGACTGCTGTGTCCTTGACTGTGTCATGCCCACTGTGTCATGCCCACTTTCAGGAGCAGAAGGATGGAAGTGCTCTATAACAGGTTGCTCTGGAGCATGATTATTAGAGTTTTCTTGGGAGGAATGAGAACTCCTTCCACTCCAGCCTGCGAGGGACCCTACTACACCAGCCGCAGTGGGTAGTGGTTCTTCCCATGCAGCCCTGAGACAAACACTTAATTCCTACAAGGAAATGTAGAATTTATTGCATCCCTTTGTTGAGCATTTTTATGATTTATCAACCTTCCTAGTGAACTTTTGTGGGTTAATCTGAAATGGCACTAAGTTTTTCTTATAGGCTGGGAATTATCGTTCAGGGTCTTGCCTTTGACTTTAATGGGCACAGGTCCACAAAGGTATATGGTGAATTCTCAGACATCTGAGATGTCTCAGACATCTCAGACATCTCAGACATGACACCAGTGGACTCTTCTCTATTTTTGGCAGCCTTTGCCAACAGTGCCTGTTTCTGTTTCCCTGAACCAGGGTTAGGCATTTATTTATTTTAGATAACACAAGTTCTAAACTAGGGGCACACAGGGCTGCAAAGCACACAATGTGTTAAGTGATCATAACTTCTGATGGCTGTGACAGTAAATTAAGGTTGCTTAACTCTTTCAGGACAGAACCTGGATGAAGTCAGACATATGCACATATACACACACAGCCTGTCAAGCTTGAGGCTGTAAGACCTTGGGTCTAGCAAGATGTGTGACCTCTTCCCACAGTTCTTCAACAGACCAATGAGGGCCATACATTGAGGGTCAGGTCTGGCCCATGATGTTGATTAATCACTTTAACATTATGGGACTCACCCTTGATTCTGACATGAGAAAGAGCTGTTAAAACACATTCCCATAAATAGGTCAAGCTGAACATGTCAGCATGGTGAAGAATAGTTCTTGTCTCAGAAAGCTGAGCAGTAAGGTGATTTCATGTGTTATGTCTTATATTTGCAAACAACTGCCTCATAGCTCCTCATGCACAAGACACTGTTGAGTGGTTATTTGGGGTGGGCAGACACACAGAAGTAAAAGGAAAGTCTTGAAAGCAGCCACAGGCTAGAGGCATGCACTTCACATCTCCTTGGCACTGTGAAGTGATCCATATGTCTAATCCTCATTGCCTCATTCAGCTTCTTGGCAAGGCATGTTTCCTTGGTCTGGACACTGTTAGAGCAGCCACATGGTTTCTGACAAGCTGCTTTGCCCCTTCCTGTGCCCCAGCATCTGACATAGGTGTCTAGAAGAGATAGGCAGTGTGCATTTGGTTTGCCTCCTCCATTCTTCTCTTGGCTTCAAGTCTTGATGCTCCATACACAGCACTGTTTCTCTTTTACAGTCCAGTCTAATAGATGGAGTATAAAACAGAAGAGAAGCAAGCAACTCTCAGAGACCATGCTTACAGTCTGGAAGCTTCAATATGGCCTGGAGCAGCACTAGTGAAAGCTGGCGGATGGGAGATGGTTACCTGTCTGACTAGTCTGGTATCACTGAGTGGCATTTTGCAGGATCTGGAGTATGATACAGAAATACCTGAATGCAAAATCAGCTCAGGTCAATCAAGCCAGAGCTGCTGGCATCAGCCCTGGGGGGTGGGAGAGAGGTGGAGGCAGCACCTGGAACCATCATGCTGAATGTTTCATGCTCCAGGGTGCCGGAAATCCTACTGCTGTGCCATGGAATAGCGCCTGCCTGTGGAGGCAGCCTGGGCTTGGGTCCCAGTGAATTTGCCCTACAACAACCAGTTACACAGGAGTGAAGGGTTTCTGCAGCAACCAACCTGGTTGGACTAAAGCCAAATCTCTGTCAAGTTGCTCAGGTATCTGGGCATCATGCTTCAGGAATTTTACACTACCAGGGATCCCAGCCCTGTATTTCCCCAGCTGATGGGGAGTTGACTATAAATCAATGCCTATTTAGCATGATTTGGCTTCAAAGCCCTGAGTTAAGGTTTGCTGACAGCTGTCTGACAAAGGTACTCATTACCCCAAACGGGGAGGCAAAGGCATTTGCTTAACATCTCCAGGTGAATCAGTGGCAGCCCAAGGATCTTCACTGAGAGGCCCTGGCTTCCCCAAATAACTCAGTAGACTTCACTGCCTCTCATGCTAATGGCTGCCATGCCCAGAGAGCTTTACCAAAAACCCTGAGTGAGTGTGAGAGGGAGGCCTGTGAGGAGCCTTTGAAGAGCCTCGTAAAGAAGGGCATGCAGGAAATGCCTGAAGGATAGTTTAACTGGCCATACCTCCCTGCACGTGAAGTTTGCTGGGATCTCATCACGCACATTATGCCACTAATAATCCTTTCAAGAGAAGGCACTTTCCTATCCATTCATGCAGCTACCTGTCTAAAATGCACTTAAGTCAGGTAAAGCAATTTGTTTGTATTTACCTCTAGATCAAAAGCTGTTCTGATACTCAGGTATATTTGCATTACAATTAAACTCACAGCCCTAACAGCCCTTTCCACGCCTGTGTTATCACTCTGGTTTTAGGTAAGTGAGTGGGAGTTAGAAGGTGCCTGATAATATGGGCATTTTTAATAACACAAATGAGTAAGCAGTGAACAGTTTTGGATTGCAGATGTTTGTTTCAGTTCAGCTTAGGGGCAAATATTTAGGTGAGCTTTCCTCAAAAGTCTGAACAACTGCAGTTCAGACGTGTCCTGTTCCTAGGCACACACTTCCTATCTCCTCTCCTTCAAAAACAGCAGCTCTGCACTTGTGATAAAAAGTGGTGTCAAATTAATAGTCAATAATGGCTAAGAGCTGATGAACCTCTCAGATGAAAGGCACCATCTAGTTACAAACTTCTGTCATTGTTTGTTATTATGAAGTTATCACTTAAAGGACTATTACCCCTAGAAATCTTCTTTTTTATGTGTTTGTAAGATTTCAGTTCTTGCACCTTGTTAGTGTTTTATTCTCAGGCTTTTGTCCTTTTTTTTTTGTCCTTTTTCTCTAAAATAGTTTTTTGCCATTTCTGTTTGACAAGGTTTCTTAACATGCCATATAGGTGGTGTAGACAAGCTATTTGCGCACACACACACACAGAAAATGCTGTCTGAAAGCTGACTGTGTTTCCATGCATGCCTTAGCTTAAGATGCAGTATTTGAGCCTAATCTTTGGTTTCTTAACAGTGTTTCTGTAAACTGCAGTGCTTGTTTGAAGTAGACAACACTTGTGAAAGAAGATCGAAAAGTTCTCAGAAATAAAAGTTGATCAAGTCCAGCAATGATCTGGTCTGTGCCTCTGTGTATGCCTGGGGGTGTGCGCACGCAATTATACAGTGCCAGGCTGCAGCTTATAAATAAGAACCACAATAACAAGGCAGATATAAAATAAACAGCTCAAGAGATCAAAGAGAAAAGTACTCAATATAACTGAAACAGAATATCAGACATAGCAGTAAATTGGACCAGCCTGGAAACTTATACCACTTCTGTGTCAAGATCATGGCTGGAATAACTTCATGAAGTTTAGTGGTGAATCAAGGACGAGTTTGGAACGAGGTGAATTTTTTTCTTGGGTAAGTTGTGGCATAATGTTGAAATTATTGTTACTGAAGTATGGTTGACTCAAATAGCTGAGGCTCCAAGAAGGAGTTGCTGTGAACGGAAACTGCATGCAAAGTTAACAGAGGCTAGTTCAGGCAGTGATTGCTTCCAGTTGATTAAAGTAAGATAACCATCCTGCTGAAAACTGTAACTGAATTTCCACAGCCATTCACTCTCAGAAGGCTTCAATTAGACTACTGTGCATGCCTTCCTCTCCACTGGAAACCACGCTGCTGCTGCTGCAGCTCTCTGAGCTACCTTGGCACTTACATGGGCTCTCATCTTCCTCTGCCATGTGCCTGTGGAAGGTGGAAACACTCATCTTCATCTTTCAGATAAGGATATGAACATTTTCAGTTTTGATCAAAATAGCTGTTTTACAGTTTGGTGAAGGTTCAAAGAGAGGAGCTGAAAACTATCTGTGTTCTTGGAATAAGCTATTCTGGCCTGATGAGTTTCCTCCTGCAGGGACCTGATCCTGAGCTGCATGTAGACACACCCCACAGTTTCACTGCTATGTCTTCAGCACAAGTTGTGTACATTGCTGATGCTTTGCTGGGCAGGGACTGTGTGTGGTGAGTGATGGAACTCAGGGCTTTCTGAGATCACAGAAATAATCCAAAGACAAAAGTACTGCTTTTGCTGGGTTCTTAAATGAACAAAAAGCTTCAGAGACTGGGGAAAACTTAATGATTCAAAATTATGTAGGAAATATAACCCTGGACTATCCCTATTTCTTTGTAAAGCAACAAACAAACAATATCATGGCACCTCTGAGTTCTGCAATTCATTCTGCTCCTTTGAATCTCCACCAAAACCAGTGTAATGATTACAAGCCCTTTTTTTTAAGGTGAAAAGAAAAATCCTTCTCAGTCCTGAGACCTCACGCATCTGAACCTGGCAGACTTGAAAAGATACCAGTGCTGCTGTTCTGCAGTGGCGAAAGGATCTGCAAAGTCTTCAGGATCCCACCAATGCCAGATAGTCCTGGTGCTTGATTTATAGGCTGCCCTAAATAACTCAGCTTCCCCTTGCTGATAGTAGAGATCTGCTTTGCTTAATCCCACTGCACAGCAGAGGATTGGTGTCATCTGCACTTCTGACGAGCATTTACTTGTGAATTTACTGATAATGCCTCCTCTGAGGAAGCAAATACTGACAAAACAATAGTTCCTCAGCTGACCTTAGTTATTTAAAACACAAAATAACAGGGTTATGTTACATATTATTAGACCTTATAAGAAGCAGTATGAGATTTAATTTCTACGGTGTATTTCAGTGATCTTATTGTTTCCTAACACTGAAGTGCTTATATCTCAGCCGTTTCCATTAGTCACAGTTGAATGCCTTGGTGTTATCCTGGTAATGGGCCAGGTCTCAGAGCAGAGGACGGGAGATTATGTGTCTCCAGTGCTGATTCTTGGCCATCTAGTAAAATAGTGGAACAGTGGAAGTAGCAGGTAATGGAGGCCAAAGAGAGGTGCAAAGTATAAATGAGAGTGATGACAGAAATTCATGTTTCCGAGGCTTTCCTGGCAAAGTAAAGCAATAAGATGCCCTATTACTGAATTTTGTTCTTTTAATTTTCTACAAGACACTGATTATGCAAATGCCTCCCAGCTGAAAAGCGGATAGGATTTTGACATGTTTAACAAGAAGAGTTTTTCTTTTCACTGTATTTAGTATTTGCCAGTACTGCAAAAAAACTGCAGTGTTGCATGATTTTTTTTTAATCGCTTCCATTGCAATCTGGGTTTTTTTCTGTACTCGTTCTGGTATGCCAGTAGCCCCCCATATTATGCTCAAGAAAAGTGCTATGGCCCTGCATAACAAGATTTTTCTGTCAAAAATTTACCTTTAAATGTTTGAACATTCAGAGCTTTTTTTTTTTCAATAATTCATAAAAAGGCCACTTTTTCTGCAGTTCAGAAAACTATATTCTGCAACTACCCTTAATCTTATTTGTCCTTATCCTGAACTGTATCTTTTTTCCTTCATATAGCTGCCATCTTTTCGCTAGGAAAGGTATTTGTGGAAGAAAAACCATTGATTTTTATCTTCAGTGCTATCTAAAAAAGATATGCATGGGTTTGCTCATGTCTGATGTTAAAACAAAACGATAATTTGGAAGCCATATATTCAGAATGTAAATGACTCATCTTTGGGTGAAACTGACCCTAATTAGATCTAGATCAGCTCTTGTTTGACAGAGAGAAAGAAAATTCATTTTCTCTGAAATGTGGTAATGGCTAGGAAACTAGCCCCAGAACCTTAAATTAAAAGCAGGTTTTAACATGCTGGCTCCATTCCTGCCTTCAATATCAGCCTCTGCCTGTTTTAGTTAAATAAATGGTAACAAAAGAAGTCAGACTGGGTGACGTTAAATAAAGAGAAATTTAAGAGAGTAATTATAGCATTAAAAGGGGCCAGAGGTGAGGAACTATAAACTTTGTGGAACAAAGTGCAACATCGCAGTTTCTACAAAATTTTGTTCACTAAAACCTTGTTAGTTCTGGTCACGCAAAGCTGTTTGTTAGCTAAGGTGCCCATGACACGAACCCGCTCCCAGCACCAGTCTGGCTGTGCTCCTGGTGTGCAACTGTCCTGCACAGGCAAGTGTGAGGGTGGGATAGGAGGTGGCAAGAGTGGATCCCAGCATGGTCAGTGGCCCTGCTGGTGTGGCATCCCCCTAAGTAGCATCTCATTCTGCTTCTCCATCTCACTTTTTATTTGATTTCCATAGCATGAATGACTTGCTCTTCTTCCTCAAGCTGATAGGTGGCTTTGGAGAAAGGAGTTTACTGGAGAACGGGCTCTATCTCCCACCCACAGATTTTGAAGGATTTATGTTAATGAAGGAACAGCCCATTGCAGCTAGAGTCCTAAAAGAACAGTTCTGACCACTGGCTATTTTATCACTGGAAAAGATACCTCTGGAAAATCATTGGCTCTTATAGCATATGGTGGGCAAAGCTCAGAAGATTAGGGGCTTAATTCGTACAAGCACCCGAGAGAGACGTACAGAAGGGAACTGAATTTTAAAAAATCTTCTGGGCCTGACCTACTTTGAAATGTGATGCCCTTGTTATGAATGAGGCTATTAGGCATCAGTGCTCTGTCTGTGTGTGTAGTGAGACATAAGAAACACACTCATAACCAGAATAAGCCCATAACCTGATGTTCTTGGGTAGTTCAGAAGACAAAAACTCAGTTTAATGTTTTGTAAATGTTTAGTTGCAGGAGGAATGATGTGGAAAGGAAAAACCATGTGCGTAAGCTGGCTTTTGGGCTGGAGCAGAGTCCTGGTGTGCAGGCAACACTTATTTATGACCTTGTGCCTTGCAGGGCCCAAGCAAACCCATCTTTCATACACTTTCCTCAGGATATTAAAATAAAGCATATCCATACTCTGGAAGCAGAGACTTTTGTATTGGCTAAGACAGTATAGCTGGATTTCTCTGACCTACCTAGTCCTTTCAAGGGCCAGTGAAGGCATTCAGAAATTGGGAACTGCACCAAAATGTCACAAAATTTTTAAGATTGCTAATTTTCATATTGTTTGTTGTTGCCTTCTGCTTTCATACTTTTTCAACTGCAAGGTTACCAGCTTTTGATAACTGAGGAATGGAGAAAACAAATATTCTGAATTAATTACATAAATGCAAGATCGGGGTATTTACCAAAAAACATTTAATACTGAGAGTTGGCAGTGCTAGCTGAAAGCTACTGAGATCTTCAAGAATGTAATGCCTAATTCAGGACTGTCCTGTCTAATATTAAGTTAAATTTTTGCTGAGCATGATAGAAAGGGGGGTAGGGGGCAAAGTGCTCACAATATCATTGATCAAACTTTCAAAATCAGTTCCTATGAAAATAAAATAAAACACTCTAAGTGACAGTATTTAATTCAAGATTCTTTTCATATGCTAGAGTCTGTAGTACGGATACCTACCAAGCAAGACATAATCAGTTTGCTCTGAGATCCTTGTAGAAAGAAGGATCAAGGTCTCTTACGGGGTCTCTTTCCCTTGTGTTTTAAGGTAACTTTTACAAATGCAGAACTTGTTGCATTTTACAGAACTCCTGCTGGTTTCTGGGTCCTGACACCTTTAGCTATCTGGAGTGTTTGCATCTTGAAATATTTTTAGCATGTAGAAGGCAAATTTTATGGCCCTAATGGCTTCTTGGTGAATTTCAAAGTGGTGTTATCAGCACTGATGCATAGGTCTGGGGAAATGTCCCTTTTCCATCACCCAGGAAAAAAGGAAGGGCAATATGCATTGGATTCTTTAGGGAAAATGAAAACAAAAGTGCTTTTTCTGAGCTGATAAAATTTCTTTGAAAGGAGAAAAAACTCTGTCCTCCCCGGTAGCATTACCATGGTGAGAACACATCACCTCATACCTCCAAGATTTCTCAGGAAATCCTGTCTTTTCTCCAAACCATGCTGATACTTGGAGAGCACCCCCGAGAGGAGACAAAAGGGTACATGTTGCATAAGTATTTTGGATTTTGTTTTGTTTTGTTTTCTTTGGGGGGGGGGGGGGCTGTGTATTCTTGCAGTTTAAGAGGATTTTCTCAAATTAATTCCGTCATTTAAAACCATCCCATGCTCCAGGTCCTACCTCGGCAAGCCAGGCTCATTAACCTGGTTCTATTTCATCCTGCCAACAGATTTTGCTGGAACAACCCACACACTTCACGCTGGACATGTTGTTGAGCACTTTGCCACTTGACTTTTACTGCTCATCTGGTAACTGATTTAATTCAAAAATGATCACATTTTTCATATGTGTATTCCAAGAGCATCGAGTACAGGTTGTGCAATATTTGCTTGCAAACAACAAAGAATACAATTATCTTTAACAACAAAACTAAAATGGTTTGAAAGGCAGGACCTTGTGAGTAGAGACAGTGATCTAAACAGTCTTTTGCAGCAGCTTTCTTATACTTTTTATGCTTTTATATTATGCATCTGCTGCAGAGCGTGGTGTTCTCATGTAGGAAAGGACATTACTTGTTAGCAGAAACAAGTCTCTGGGTTTTAGGTATTAAGAGTTCTCCTCATCCACGTAGCCTGAGAAGGGCAGCCATATCAAGGTAATCTCATTGTTCTTGCTCTATGTATGTCAGACTCCTCCATGACTAATGTGTCCCATATTCTTATCATCCAAATCTTGACATCAGATGGTTTCTTTTAGAGAGGGATGTGATTAAGCATTGCCGGCACAGAGAGCTCCGAGATCAGCTTGCACTACTTACTTCGAATGAGTCTGTAACCGGCACACTGAGAATAAAGGCTTCCTGAGGGGCATGAAAATAGCACCCATATGTAACATGAAATGTCAGATTTTGAGCCTGCAGAAATCCACCTGAGCCCAGGAGAAGGAGTGGACTCTGTATGTCCCTGTGAATCCCAGCATTTTGCTCAGACTTGCAGAGCTAGTGCTGGAACTGCCCTGCTGCCATCTGTTTATGGCATGAGCGGTTCAGGATAGGGGTTAATATGGTCTATACATCATGTGAAGATGAGGAAATCAAAAAGTAATTCACTGAGCTCCAGAGACCAGATTCCCTCATCCTGTGTCCCTGGATGAAACCTGGCCTTAGCCAGAGCCCTCTAAAGTCATGTTTGCCCCACACTTTCCCAGTCAAACACAATAAAAATAACGCACAGCCAACATAGACTTCTTGTTTATAATCAGCCATCTCCCAGGGACCTGCACATCATTGCCACTGTTCTTGAAGTTCACAAAAGCCAAAAGCTGAGCACCAGCTTTCCCATCCCGACAGAGATCTCTCCTCTGGTATCTCTGCAGGCAGCACTCCTGCTGCTGTACCCATGTGCATCTGCCCACTGGCAGAAGAGAGGTTGTTTGCAAGTCACTCAGCATGAGAGGATTCATACATCAAGTGACCCCCAGGCATCTGCTGCATTTGCAGATGCCTTTCCCTCTAAGTCTTCTCACAACTTTGTTGTCTCATCTCTTCTTTTTTATGTACCTGCAGCTTCTCTGACACAAGTTTTTAATAGAGACCAAATCCTATTTATCAGTGTTCTGACAGAATGACAGAATGGGTTAATTAGAGTGGAGATTTTTTTCTTTACATATAGGACATTTTATCCTAAGGATGGGGCTTAGAAAGATGAATGGTTTGATGAATTTAGATCAGGCAAATTATTTACCAAGTACTTTTTTTCTTGGAGAAAGTTCTCCTTCTGACACTCCGATGTCCTTGAGCAAACAAGATGAAGAACTTTTTGGTTTGATATTTTAAACAGAACTTGGTTTATTCTTTTAATCAGAAACTTTTTTTCATCCAAGAACTTCAAAAAGAAGTGCAAACAGATATTCAGTAGTTAAATACTCTGAAATAAAGTGTTCCATTAGGTGTTAAATCAAAAGTTTCAGATTAAGCCTCCTTATTTTTTATATTGTCTTGCCTTTTTTTTTTACAAATTCCAAAAAATTTCTGTTTGCTTGACCTAAACTTATTTTTCTCATCAAGCAGATATTGCTGATTTCTAGCCCAATATTGGTATATGTCCATGCATGGATCAGTGCTGTTTAAAAATAATAGTGCTGTATTGGTCAGTGTCTGCTGCATACTTCAGTAATGGCTGTGTTACTTAGACTGTTTCCCACAGAAATGATAACTGGGTGTACTCTATTAAAAAAAGTCCCAGTCAGGCCCACTGACAGTGTGGCCCACTGTTATACGTCACTATATATCACTGCCATATCTACTGAAAGATTTGTTCTGGATATCTTCTTTTTCTGCCAATCTTTGACAAAGGTCTTAAGAAATATAAAGTTCTTTGGAGTGGTGAGGGGGTGTGATTCTTCAGCAGCTTGAACAATTCTGTTGCTGTAGAGAGAAAGGACAATTTTCTCTGTGCTGCTTAATGGATAGCTTCACTTGAATTGATTGTCTACTTGGCATACATGGAAAAGCTTTAACATCATCATCAGCAACTCTTTCCTTTGAAGTAGTATAAAATGTCGCTGTCCCTTTTCTTAGGCAAATGATCTTCCTGGGTTACTTTAAATACAATTTTTACATAGTTCTTCAGGTATGATAGTTCTGCTGTCTTTCATTACAGTCTCACATAGAATTAAGTCATTTTTTGTCAAATGATGGTATTACCTGTTCTGCCACTTTCCACTTGTTTTTGCTCCCATCCTGTAGTTTGCCTATCCCCACAATGGAGCATGGTAGACCCTGAAATGAGACTTTGTATTGCCATGGCTTTCCCTCCAAAGCCAGTGTAACAGCTCTACCCACTCTGCCTATGAGCAACTGCCTCTCCAGAGAGGTGCATTTGCTTCAGTATTTTTCTCTTAATCATGGTCTTCTCTTAGATTTTCCCACTTGTGTCAGCATGTGTGGTCTAGGTTTGACTTGGTACTGCCACATCTATCTCCTTTTTCTTTTATTTCTTCCTTGACTGTTGCTAGGTCAGGAGGTCCCATTTCATGCAGGGAGACCTCAGAAGGACTCCAGTCCCTCCTGGAGCAGTCAGCCAGTCACACTGCTGTGTAAGTGTGACTTACATGGCACAAGTTAGCTCTGCATCAGCTACTGAGTCCCCCTCGGGCAGTGAGTGTCACAGTGATTTCTGAGTTGGGAATATCTGGGCAGGATTTGGGGAATGCATTAAGAAAACAATAAGGTTGTAGAATTGCACAAAGTCAAAAAATGTGTGGGAGGTATGCATAGTCTGAGCTCAGCCCCTTCGCTTCCCTGTGATGCCTGACACCCTGTAATTATAGGCTCATAGACATAACTTCTACTCAGAAGTTTCACTTCAACCATAGATCCACAGAGACAGCTTCTCATTTTGGTGTAGCCATCCTTAATTTCTTTGACCTAAGCTTCCCAATTGTGTCTTTTGAATTTGGCATTTAATACAATCCATTCTTTTTCTCCATTTCCCAAATAGTCTGTGGAGCCAGACTAATCGCCACTCATCAAGTGCCCATTGTGTTTCTATTTCCCTGTCCCATGGTAACAGACACTTTTATTGTGATTATTCATCTGCTGTTCTTTCATTAATGAAACATTTAGGTTTCACTGCCATAATGCCTCTTCAATAGCCTTATATTATGAATATGCTTTCAAACAGAAACCTGCTCTTTGGAAACCCCTAGCAGTGACACTGGAGGGTCTTTTCTATCTTCTTGCTTGGCCAGTGACAGTAAGAAATGTCCACTTCAGGGACTGATGATCTCCATTCCCTCTTGAGAGGCTAGTTGTCAATCTACTGCAGCCTGCATGCCCCTGAGTAAGGAGCCATAAGGGAAAGGACCATTATTATATTTTAATCATGTCTCTTCCTCCCACCATGAACTGTAATATGAGAGTGCTTGGAAAAGTTTCTCACACCTTTGAGGTCTAGCTGAATCCATACCTCTGCTGGTATGGATTTGCTCTAGTGTGTGACGGACTGTGCATACGTTGCCTGAAATGTCATTAGGTAAGCCGACTATGTTGTATGAGGAGTATGTTTATTAAGGGAAAGTCCATTCTCCTGCATGGAGTCTGGGCTATCAGCACTGCTAGGTCCCTGCCAGGTCCCTGCTGGGACCCCAGGTGAACTGGAAGTCTTACTCTGCCTAGAAGGCTGCGTGCAGATCAACTCTCCATGTTCTTTGTCTCAGTCTACCCTTCCCTTTAATTAAGACCAATCCTGTTAATCTAGAAGTTGGGGAACATTAAGACATGTTTAGCCTTGCATTGAGTAAGTGTATTTATGATCATTCTTGGTAGCATAAAATTGCCTTTTCCAGGAAGACTGTCTCCTGGACTGCTTGCTTTCAAGGACTGTCTGTCTTTAAAGGCCCAGTTTCCAGGATAACTATGTGATCTTTCCAGGCAGAGACCACCAGATAGCCTGAGTCATAGACTGTGCCCTTTGCCTTGGTTTATTTGAGGTCTCTAGTGACAAAAGAAGAGGAAGAAAAGCTATCCTCATGCAATCTCATTTTTATAGGTCATACTTCTTAAAGAAAAAATCTCAGTGGGAAGATGATGATGGCAGTTTTTTAATAGGATTGGAAGCTGCCCTTCTCTTAATCATCTGAGGAGTCCGAGTCAGTCCTCCACTAAGATCTTCACTGTCCCTTTCTCTCCTTCCCTTCTGGTCCTTCTTCCCCTCTTCTTTAACCCCTTAGACTTGTGCTTTTTTTATGCAGCAGATTAAAAAGTAAGTCAGATCCCCCTCAGAAATAAGCTCCATGTTTCTACTTGTCTCTCTTCTTGCAGTCATGGAAAGTGATGTTGGAGTTGTCTTGCAGCTCTGTCACTCAGATTACACACCCACAGCATTGAGACCCTGGCAGTCTCTCTGCTGTCTGCCTCTCTGTTCTCAGGTTCAAGCTTTTTCTCACACATCTTTTTGCCATGTCTACTTACCAGCTTGATCTTTATCATTGCCTATATCTCTGTGATTGAGCCTTTTCTTCTTGGAATTCCACACTGTTTTTGTTTGCCCCCCCCTACCACCCCTGTACCCTGCATGTGAAGTGCCTCAGCAGGAGGCACTTCGCAGTTTGAACAGGCACCTCTAGAGCCCAGGACTTCTTAGGAAGGGCAGGATGGCTGTTTTCCGCCTGTAATACAGCAGCACTTCCAAGACCCCACTGCAGAGCAGGTTCCTCCAGACAAACATGTTCACAAGAGGGTGCCTGCCCGAAACTACTTCTAATTGGAGTGTAAGGCAAAAGACCATGAGAGAAACAGCAGGTTCACAGCACACAAGAAACTAGTGAGTTAATACTCAGGGGGTAAACTTATATAGTGAGATAATGAGGCTATAGTAACCTATAACGAGATTATTCCCCAGAGGCTTGTTTTTATAAGAATTCTAATGTGCAGTCCAGACTTTAATCCTACTGCTGCCAGTCCTGTGCCTTGCTGCTGCCGCCCTCCATGTCTGAAGGCCTGAAACAGCCCTGTCTGTTGCTTACAAGTTTGCAGAGGAGAAGAAAACATCAAAATGCTGAACTTCAGATAGGGGATTCTGTTCAGTGGATCAGAGAATTGTGAAAGCAGCTCCTAGGGCAGATATGGGGAAAGCAGATCCAGCCTGCCTGGCTCAGGTGATGGAGATGCCTTTCAGGATTTGATCTTTCAGCATGATTCTCATATTTTAGGCAGTTGTCAGCCCACTCTTTGAAAAAGCATCTGTGTAACTGTGAAAACAGTCCTTTCAGATCCCTTCACTACTGTGCACTGCTCTGTGAACTCAATACACCGAGGTGGGAGTTCACATAGATCAACCTCTTTTATATGTTTCATCTCATGTTATAGAAAAGTCACTTGCTTTTGACCTGAGCTCTTACAGAAAGGGAGATTTTGCAAGCTTTAAGGCAAATAGATTTGTTTTGTGTAACAAATCTATACTGTTCCCTAAGCCTTGAATTAACTTGATTTGTCCCCAGAAACTACACTCTTTTGACAGCAATGTGGTCTGTAAAGAAAGCATTTAATATCTTCTAAAATCCTCCAGTCCTTGACTTTTCCCAAAGCTATTCTATACACAGAGATGCATAGCCTCATTGCCCTACTGGCTAGAGAAGTGTCAGCTAAAGATGACTGGAGCATTTTTGGAATAACTGATGTGGCTCCAGTTTTGAACTGTGAATAACATGTGGGTGATGAAGTGCTCCAGTTCAAGCAAGAAAGTTTAAAAAACAAAGGAGGTAAAAATCAACATAAGGAAATCTTTGTTAATTATGAACATTGGACAGACTGGCATTGATACTGTGACAGTTTTAGAAAAGAGAACTCTTCAGTTACTCAAGTATATTTTTGTTAATTGCAAAAAAGGTTACTTCCGTCTAATCAGTTGTTCATAATAACAGATCAAGTATATCACCACATACCTTTTCTACATAAGAATATGCACCAGTTCAGTTCAACTTGATGCCATGTGCTGCATGAATATTCTTATTTAATTTAAGAATATATTATAATTTATTATCAAACTGCCTTGAGCTCATATACAGTGAAACAGAAAAAGACCTGTTTCAGGAGATTGCTGAGCTAACCACACACTTGCAGAGCAACTTGTCTCACAGAGTGTGGTTCTTCTGGCAGTCTTGCAGACATCTTTATCTGCAGTGGTCACCACAATCTGAGTATCTGGAGTCAGTGAATCTAGGGCACAATTCATTGCATCCTAAAGCAGATGCATTAATAAGATTATGGAATTATACTATATGGGCACCTCTCCCACCCCATTCCTCCTGAATGGAGCTAAAGGTGACAAGTTCAGCTGAAGAGCTCTTGTCTCTGATGTTCTGTGCTTGGGTCGTGTAACTTTTTTTCATTTAATGATCTTCTGGTCCTATTTGCTCCTATTAGGAGCACCCCTCTACCCTTTTTTGCAGTATTCTATGCATAAAAATGTAGATAAGAACATTTCATATGGAGTTACCTGATGTTCAATTCACTATTGACTATTAAAATGTATGTTTTCCTTATTGTTCTTCTCCTTAAGAAAGAGAAATGATAACTCAAGAAAGACAGTTTCTTGAAGTGTCTTGGTATAATTGAAAAAGCATCATGTGGCACAAAATGGTGGCTATTGCTTTGGTCGTTTTCCAGTCTATTTCTCCCCAGAAAGAACTAGGGAGGGATTTAGGAGTAAAATCTCAACTGTTAACTGTCTTTATGGGACATGTTAAGCTGCTTAGTTCCTAAATGTCTGTAATTCTGGCTGAAAAGCATCAGGTCACAGAGGCCAGGCATGGGGTTTGTCAGCCACATCCTGTAGCTAAGCCTAGCCTAGCTGATCCCGTATGCTACAGTCCTTCCTTGGAACTTTTGACAAAAGATAACATGCTGGACTTGGTGGTCTTGCCCAATGGAGGGGATCCTGTGGCTCCCACAGGAGTGTGTGAGCTCCAGTACGGAGCACAGCAGGTGAAAGAAAAAAAATGAAAAAAATGACAACCAATAGTGAAATAATTTTCCAGATTCAATAACAAGGTCTAATTAAGTTTTGGGAGAGCTTTTCAAATTCCAAAGGCTTCTGGGTGTTTAAATTTTTCTGACATCCCTCTATTATCTGAGATACTAAGGTAGTTAAACCCTGAGAAAAATGTAAGTTATGTCTGCATATTTTGTGTAGTGCTATCAGTTAATCCAAAGGCTTTCTCAAGGAATCTAGCTTTTAGTCTGGGATTTCTAAAAATTACATTAGTGTTCCTCTCCCTCCAACCCTGCAACATTAGATTTAAATCACAGTCTCTCCCAGCTTGATTGTTACAAGTCATTGCTTTTGTGTTTCTTGGCACACATTTCTCTCTCATCGGTCTATAAAAATGTTGCTGCCCACCTTGCCCCTCTCTCTTGCACTCACTGCATCAGAGAGAACTGAAGCCATCCCATGATCTTTCTCTCGCAGGACTCAGCCTTGGGTCCTCTGCAACCCAGCCAGGTATTACTCACTCACACTTTTGGTCTGGATTTCCAGTTCAGACCCTCCTCTTCCTTGACCTACTGCACATCCCTCTTTTCTCCTGAAATTATGAAGGAGACTAGCTCAGAGAACATGATCATGTGGCACATGGCACAGATAATAATGAATAAAAGATCAGAGGTGGAGGCAGAGGTGCTTCTCATGCTTCAAGAGGAAGTTGCATCTGCCCCTTCTGCTGAACCCACCAGATATCCAACCAGCTGCAGACTAAAAACACAGAGTAACAGAAGACCTGAGATCTGGGGTCCAACAGTACTTAAGGGCACACCTCTGGGTAATTTTGGCAGTATTTAAGAAGTATTAGGCACTGTAAAGAATTAAGTGAGCAAACTAGCCTCCAGCTGAAAATCCAGCAGAGTGGGTGCTGCAAATCTAAACCCTTGACATTGGTGCCTTGGCACAAAGGATGTGTGATGGAGCTGATGTGATGAAGTCTTGTCTCCCTAGAGTTCCTTTCCCTGCCCAGCAACACAGGTTTGGACAAAATGGTTTGGGGGCTGGGAATACCCACTCCTTCGGCTGTCACCTTATGGGTGCCAGTCTGGGATCCATCAGCTCTCTGGGTGATGAGACACAGAAAGACCAGCCAAACTTGACCCAATCCATTTAGCTATGTGGGAAAAGCAGGAGAAAAGACTCTCAGTACTGACCTACTGAAAGTGCAATGAAGACAAACAGTCAAGGCAGAATCTTCTACACCCAATCCCATAGTGTCAACCATCACATCTAATGGGTCAAATATTAGCCTGTATATGAACTCTGCAGCAGGTTTGTACTGCAGAGCATCCCAGAGTTCTGGCCAGCAATCCTGCTGCCAGAGGGACCCCCTGAGGCTTTCCAGACTCCCACTTGACCTGGATACTCTGAGCTCCTCTGCCGAAAGCCCAGCCCATGGCAGCCGAATGGTGCACTCTGATACATCCCAATGAGCTGGAGGATAAACCAAGATCCCTCACGAGAGCCACCCACTTATTCATGCAGGCAATAAATGGCAGAGGAGAGCATAGACAAAAAGAGGGCACAGAAAGGAAAGGTGAAATAATAGGAAGTGCAGTCAAGATGAATGTCAGTAACTGGCAAAAAAGATACAAAAGAAATGGTCTTCTGTACTCTCAGAAGAAAAAGGAGTAGAAAAATAACAGTGTTTAGAATTTTTTGTACTGTTGAAGAGATACTGAAAGGACCAGATTACAGAGAAAGATTAAGGGCCAGAATCCATAACCCATTTTAAACCCAGCATGGCAGCAGTTGGCAAGGGACTCTAGGAAAGGAGAGGAATAGTTTAAAGGTGACTGAAGTAGCTGGGAGTCAGGAGATAAGCTGAATATCAGATTGCTCATGACTGATTCAGATTCCCTTGAGTCACAGCTTCTATCAGTGAAACCAAGCCTCTGAGGCTGAAGGACTGTATCAACATAGGAGGACATCCCCTTCTAGGAGAGGCTGACAGACATCATCAGACAATGATGATGAATGCCTTTGGCAGGGCCTCGAGCCAACCTGTCCATCAGATTATCACATCCTGCCACATTGTGCTAAGCTTAAAAAACCTGTATCAGACTCTCCTCCTCTAAAGGGATCCCACAGAGGAAAGGGGAAAGGGTGTGTTTTCATCAGAGCACTTCTGTCTGGTTGTCATGGCAGTACACCATGCTGGTCTCTAACGCTTTTCTAAAGCAATATGTGAAAAAAAGAAATAATAGGTTTAGCTGGCTAGTTTCATTGCTGAAGACTAAATATGATTAGTAATTCAAACTCATTCTATTTCTGGATTAAATTCTTAGACTGGAGGTCACTTTTCACAGAAGAGAGATGATGCTCATCACTTCTAGGAGCTGGTAATTCTAGATGTCTAGTTTGATGTGTGCCAGCAATATCTCCTGAAATTGGAGGGGCTTTATGTCGTGGTCTCAAAGGTTACATTTACTTCTGGTTTCTTCTTTACTGCAAACAAAGTTGCATGACATAATTACATGGAAAGATCAAATTATTCTGGGTTTTATTATCATTTAATGAGGAGACTTTTTTTCATCACAGACTAGGATTGATTTAATGATCCAAACTGAATAAATATGAGCCCTCATATTTATGCACTCTAAGCTTAATCTAACACAGATTTCAGCTGCACACACAGAGTATTTCTGACCATTTGAGGGAGAATCAAAAGCTAAAATTAAAACAGTCCTCAAATGCTGTTTTATGCACTAAATGTTGCTTTTAAGGGGTGTACTTTGACCAGCAGATTTGATGAATGCAATATGTGTAATGTTTCTTGGTATTTCCCTATTTCAAGATATATCACATGTAACATTGCTGTCATGTATCCCATAACATCAGAGGCACAATCCAAACACGTTCTTTCAGCAGTAGCTTGACATGAAGTGCTTTTGAGAGAGATTCTCTACCAAAGGAAAAGAATGTTGAAGGTTCTCCTACCTTTCACAAGAGAATACCATTATATTCATAAGGTATATGGTCTTAGAAAAGCTGCAGCAGCCTTAGCAGTTTGAAAGAAGGTATCTCTGCAAATGAGTGTGAAATCATAAAGACTGTTTTTGGGATTCAAAGACAAGTTTTGAACCCATATTACTTGTACACAGTAGTAAGTTTTGTTCCCTGATTTCAATACCAAAACTGGCTGCCACAAGGCTTGGAGGTCAAATAGGGACATTTGAGTGGCTGTCGGGCCATTTTGGCAATGCCAGCTGTGACAGCCACATGTTCAGCACCATGAGAGCCTGTTTCTAAAGCATCAAACCAGAAAACATGGGTTCAAAGGATGTATCAGGACTCTAGGAAACAGAATGGTGCTGTGCTTATAGTGGGCCAAGGCTGAACAAAAAGGTACCAGAGAGGTACAAAAGCCAAAGAACATCCAGTGTGCCTCCTGCTGAGCAGTGGGATGAAAAGGATGGAGTGGGCAGTGTGCAATCAGATGACACACAGGAGCTGGAGAAGTGCAGCGTTCCAGCCACTCAGGATCTTTTAGGAGCTGCTTCAGGAACCAGAACCACATGGAAACCTGTCCAGGGAGCATGAGCTCAGAGCCTGCATGTGTCTCAGAGGCAACAGGGGCAGCTTGGCCAGGTGTGTCTCACCAAAATGAAGCACAAAACTGTCCAGCTGGAGCTGGACAGGGTGCCCAAGAAATGTCACTGCAATCAGTAGCATCAAATGGGACAGCACCTTGGCATGTCCCTCAGCCTGGCAAAGGTTGTATCCAAGTTGTCTTGAGCTCCACCTGTGGTCACCCCTTGGGTCATTCTGCGACTTGCATGTCATTTGTACCCAGCACCAACCTGTGTCTTCTACCAGCCTCCAACCAGGGGACCTCAAGGGATCTCAGCACACCTTTTACCACCGTGTTGACAGCACCAGGGCACATCATTTGAATTTTGGCCATGGTGCACAGATTGTTTGAATCAATGAAGGAAGGTTTTCATCAGTTCTCTGAACAATGATGAACAGAATTATGCATTTATTTAACAATCAGTCTTGCATGAGATGTAATAATTTCCAATTCCTGTTTCTTGTCTATCTTCCTGTTTTAAAAAAAGAATTCAATAAAAAAAAAATATTTCTCAAAGGAAGGATTCAATTGTAAGTACCTTTTTATTGCATCAGCTAGAGTGCATAAAACTGCATTTTATGCTCTGATGTTGATCAAATTTTGGAATACTTTTCCTCATACTTTGATATTATTCAAAGTAAGTGGGTGAGTATTAAAGAAATTAGTCTTGGTCAATACTTTTATAGATCAGAGCAAGATTATTTCAATTTAAATAATTGCATGGTTGTTATAGTTGCAAAAGTACGTACTCAAAAAAAAAAGGTAAAAACAAAACAAAAAACCTCCAGCTTTGTTCAAACAAACATTTTATTTGACCCAATATGAGACATTTCATTTATTTTTCATGAGATAAGACCTTTTAAAAATAATTTTGCTGACTTTCAAAATGAGTTTTTGAAAGAAAAATGCTGTTTCATTTTAATACTATCAGAACAAAAAGCTTTGACTTTTCTGATCTCTCTCTAATCTCCATTTCTATTCAAAAATATTCATTTAATTTTATCCCAATTCACAATCTGATTGGTTTCAAAAACTGCAATTTTCAGCAAATACATTAGTACTCAGAAATATGCCTTTTGGCCAAATCCATGACAGATGTCTTTTTTACTTCAGTGTCCCATTATTGTATTGACGTGCCTTGCACCATGCTATGGGGGAGAAGGAGAGATGAAGGAACTCTATAAGAAATAGAGGATAATTTAATGTAAGATATATTTCACAGTATCCCAGATAATATATCTAAAGACATGGTAAATATAAAATTCCTACTAACTAGATCATAACAAATTCAATGTTGTGGCTTGCTGGTGCCTTCACATCAGAAATCTCTGTAGAAGTTGAATTATTTTACCAAAAATGGCAGAACATGGTACTGCAATTTTTAACAGAAATGGAAGGAACTGCTGTCATAGAGAAAGTATTTGTACCCTAGATTTAGACCACACTATATCCAGGGAAATATGCCAGTATTAAAGGTGAGATGTTTGTGACTTGCAGCAGCAAGACTGCTACTCCTGCAGGTGATCTTCCTTTACTGAATTGCATGGGCTAACAGTTCATTCTGTGAGAACACAATTCCCATCATTCAATAATCAATTAAAAGCACCATTTCATTCTAAATCTAAGGACTAGGTCTCGAAAAAATAGGGGTCTAGAGGATGGGTGTCCAAGAAAATGAACAGATTCCCAAAATACTAGAAAGGTTCTGTGATTTTTTAATGTTAACTTCATAATGCACATTGCTGCTTTAAATTAGGGATCATCACTGTGAGATACAAATAGAAGTAACACCTTAACTTTAAACTTCTGTTGTTTTGGCAATCACGACCTTGTTTCCACTGCAAGCTTACAGTCTTTTTGCAGGTTTTGCTGAGAGACAATATGCCAGAGGAGGGGAATAGCTGAACATTTTTGCACCGTTGAAGATTTAGAGGGTTTTTCGGGTGGTGTGATGGCCTTAGGAACTGGATATTGCTGCTAAGTATTTAATAACAGACCAGCTTTTAGTTTTTCTGATTACTTGGTCTTTTAGGGGATAAAGAAAGCTCTGCTTGGGGAAACAGGTTATATGTAGATATGTGCTCCCCAGTTGTGGGATGGGATACGCATCCCACATAACTAGCACTGGAGGAGAAATGCTAAATGAGGTTTATGGCTTTAGCCAGTGGTAGGCATGTGTGCATAGCAGTGTGCTGGACTGGGGACCTTGTACAGTAGGCACTGGAGGTCCTCACTTCTGCAGGGAAAGGGAGTGTCATTTGTCCCTGATGAAGAAAGGAGGATGTTTACCTTGCCAAACCACAGACATTCAATCCAGGATATTTCTGCACAGGGCATGGAGATCTGACCTCCACCTATGTTCTCTTCCATACTCATAGTTGTTGTTGGGGCATAGGGAGATTGGGGTTTTAAACAGAGTACCCAAGTTGCCCCCTGTAGTTAGAAGATAATTTTTTTAAGCTGTGACGTATTTATGGTGGTGTCAGTGCTTGCATGATGCCTGTATACCGCACCTCCTACTGTCTCAGACAGCCAATGCACAGAGTCATTCCTTCTCTTTACCTCAGACCACAAGCATATGAGAAGGTTATCTGCACTCACAAGTTTTGTCTTACTTCTGTTTTCTCTATTCACGTACTGTCTCCCAAACTTCCTGTATTTCCCCATAAAAATTCACCCACAAAATCCATTCCCCGGATGCCCCACTGGTGTCACCAGCCATTTTCTGTGACATGCTCTGACCTAACTTTAGTGTTTTCCTTTCCCAGCACCTTGTCCATGCTGCTCAGCTGTTGAGCCTGGTGCTGCATCTCAGATCCTCCAGTTTAGCCTACATGGGGCCATGGTTTGGGCCACTCTCATGGGAGACAGTGAGGTCTCTAATGGGAACATGATGCCTTGCACAAGGCAAGGTCTTACGCTTGGCTGCATGTACAGACCAGCATATGCTTTCACTCTTTCTCACAAACAGGTCATTCCTCAAGTCACTATTAAAACCCCTGAAGTGTGAGAAGGGCTGCTCTATTTGACTGGGTTTTGTTCTTCATGACTGCTGCACTGCCCTCAGCACCAGAGTACTGACATGCTGGGTTTGCCAGTGCTGTGTGATGTGACCACACTCTACCACATGAGGATCAGCATCTTTCATCCTTTCCCTCAGGAGAAAAAGCAGTTGTGTCTGTGTTTGTGCTTCTTTTTACTACCTGTGGCTCAATATGCATGTTAGATCAAAGAAGTGTACCTTCACAAAACGCAGGAGTGTTCTGCTAAAGCTGGATCCCCAAGAAGTTCTGTTTCTCACAGAGACGTAAAGTTAACTGTGCCAAAGAAATGCTGGTGTTTACCAAAGTCCTCAGTCAGGGCTTGGGATCCCTGCACCCAGGACTATTCATATGACTTGATAGCCAGCACAGAGGGAAAATAATGTTTATGCTTGAGTTTACAGTAGCTCATGCTACTTGTTGCTAGCTGAAATTTCCATGCAGCTCAAGACTTCAGGTCCAGATATGCTGTGTTGCCACAGTGCAAATAGGAGACTTGACAGGTTAAATCACCACTAGGTTATGATTTGTCAGGTTGATGACTCCTGGCAGATAACAGGATGACCACCTCATAGCTGAAAAGAGACAAGCACTAGTCATGGATATTTCCACATGAAAACTTTGTGTGTGAAATGAACTAAAGAACCTTAAATGAAATTAAATGAACCCACAGCCAGCACACAATGTGTGGACTCAAAGTGAAGACTGAAGACTCTTATCTGCAACCTGTACATTCACATTCAGTTCCAGAAATCCCTTTTCCTTGCCTATGCTGATTTAGACCCAGATTGGGATCATCCTGCTGATTATGATCCATATATGGCGCTGGATTGGAAGGACTTTCTTCAATCTACATGTTGCTGACATTTGATTCATGCCTGCTAAGGCATTTCCCCAAGAGGAAGTCTTATGGTTGATTTCTATTGCAATGTCTTGAAGGCGTTTTCCTTTCCGTGAGCTCATCAGATCTCACAGCAGAACAGAGCCAAATATGTTTGGCATTTGGCTCGGAGAATCCATGAAAACCGGTAAGCAAGAATGGGGTGAAGTTCTGCCAGTGAATCAGCAGTGGTGCTCTGTGCTGGGCCCAATGGTGAGTGAGCACACATAGCATCACAAAATAGTTTTGTTTGGAAAAGTCTCTTGAGATCATTGAGTCCAACCATTAACCCAGCACTGCCAAGTCCACCACTAAACCATGTCCCTAAGTACCATATCTGCATGTCTTTTATATAGCTCCAGGAATGGTGATTCCACCATTTCCCTGAACAACCTACTCCAATGCTTGATAGTTCTTCCAGTGAACAATTTTTTGCTAATGTCCAATCTAAACCTCACTGGCACTCATACATGTGCATGAACACTGAAATGTATGCAAAGGTGGTAAGCACAGAATCATAGAATCGTTAAAGCTAGGAAAGACCCAAACTACTTTTTTGAATCCACAGAACCCTGTGTTTTCTGCCTTTCAGTACTGCTGGAGATGTTGCTGGCTGCCTAACACTGAGCTAGCTGGAACAATGAATGTACATCAAGTTGAGTGATGTTTGAAAAAGGTCTGGTTTCTCAGGTTACATGGTCTTCAGTGTCAGTCGTTATGTTGTTTTCCTAAGTTCCCAAATTTTAATTTGTAAGATCATTTAAAAACTCCTTCCAGTTTGCACACAAGCAGATGGGGACCCTCTGGCAATGTGTTGCCTGAGTCCATCGTGTGTTTGTCTGGCCTTAGTAACCATGCTTGGAGCATGGCATTGGCAGAAGACACTAGAAGCCCTCAGTCTTGTCTCCACAGAACCCCCACTGTTATATACAGAATAAGGAGTTAACAGATCAGAGAGCTTTTCTGTAACAGACTTAGAAAAGCAGAAACCAAGGTTATTTACTGTTCCCACACTCTGCACTCAGAGCAGTTTTAAATTGCTAGGTTAACAAGCCATTCCTGAAAGAAATTTTCTGTGCACCAATGTATTTTCTGTGGTTGAAGTAAAAATTACTTACAGACAGTGCAATGTTTCTTGCAAAGTAAAACTTTGGCCAATGGAATACTTTAAAATTCAGCTGTGAAATCTGTTAGCTCCTTTCTGGCTGGGGGTTAATTTGATCTATACCTTGCTGAGACATTGTCATGAATATATGATGTAAAGTAGAACATATTAAAAAAATGCCCTCAGTTTTGTTGTTGTTACTGCTAGTGGCACTAAGGTTTAGTGTAAGCACACCACAAGCCAAATTCTGATGCCAATTACATCAGTGTAAACAAGATTAGAAATTGGCCCAAGCCTATAGGTTTAAACATGACTGTTTTGAACATTATTTTCAGGACAGATAGTGTTTTCGAGGAAAACAATGCACTTGTTAATTTTAGCAGTTTTTCCTCAGCACATTTTGGCAACAGTTCTAATATATTCCTAGCACTTGGCTTTATTTTACTGTTTGTTATATTGCCTGAGTAGCAGCACAAATCAGCCTGTCAGATGATATATTTCAATGGACTAAATACAGGTTTGAAGGCTGGGGACCAATAATGGGAGAAATGGAAACAATTGTCATTAGGCATAAATTTCATATTTTGTGAATGACATATTTTCCTCTCTGGTAGGTCTGTACCAGGTCTGCTGCTATCCCATCTGGTATTCAACACTTAGGCTGCTTATTCTTAGTTAGAAAAACCCATAACACATTTCAAACAGATCAGTGGTATGAAAAAACTTGCCATCATGCAGGCGTAGAACAATCCAACAAGATAAGAATGAATTTATTTTCTCTGGCTGCTGTAATCCTTTTGGATACTCAAAGAACAACATTTCTTTGACCTGTCAAGTAATTTACACACTTATAGAAAAGAAATACCATTTGTTCAACACATGAAATGTCTTAATACAAACCTGGACATGTCCCAAGGAAAAATAGTTGGGATTGATACTGTTTAGGACAGCAAAAGTCTTAAACGATATTTTAGCATCACTTATGCCTTCCTTTTGAGACTTGGTGAGAGGTTTCGGTGCTGGCCTTTAATAGAGGCATTGTTGCTCCTATAAATGTTAGTGAGCTAACCCAAGATTTATGCCAAAGATATGGACCTAAACGTTCTTTCCAGGCAAGATGAGAGTTCATGAAGTTCAATTTTCAAGCAAAAAGAGCAATCAAGATCTCCTCAAAGAAGATTAAGACGCTTAAAAAATGACCAGCAAGTGTTCCAGTCCAACCCAAATCAACTGAGAGCAAGGATCTGACCAAAGAATACAAGTATGCAGCAAAACGTGTGAAAGATCTAGTCACAAATGAGAAACATTTACTCCTTCACTATCTGGATTGTGTGCTGATCTTCCATTCACTTCTTTCTTTTTCTTGTTTTAAGGAAAGACCAGTTTCTGTGCTATAATTTATAACAGCTGGACCATTCTGTGTGTGTGTACGTGCATGTGTGAATGTGCTGGACAAAAGAACATTACCAATGTGAAAAGGAAAAGGATGGGCACTGTTTTTGGAACTTGGTTCCAAAGGGAATGTATAATGATATGAGAAAGATTAAGTAAGTGGAGGAAGCTGGGGGATCTTCTAGATGCAAGACTGCTGCAATGTGGGTGGGCTCAGCAAGGGTTTCAGCACATCCTGTCTTACCAGTGATACAGTGACCCTGGTTCAGAGATTTCACAGCACTGTGGAGCAAGAGGGTGGCTGTGTTCACTGCAAAGGTTTCTTTAGCCAAAATCATTTTGGGCTGAGGCCTGGCCAGTGACTGATAGCTGTGCACAGTAATTTCAATTTCTTTCACATAAACATAATGAGGCGTTGTTTATTGTTTTCCTG
This sequence comes from Lepidothrix coronata, assembly GCF_001604755.1. NCBI lineage: Eukaryota > Metazoa > Chordata > Aves > Passeriformes > Pipridae > Lepidothrix > Lepidothrix coronata. The sequence goes on from NW_016690260.1 coordinate 3,185,408, forward strand.
AAAGCTTTGGGGTTGAGATATTGGGGAAAACAAACAAAGAGACACTTTGCAAGTTCTCTGAGCAGTAAATGGTTCCCCTTGGCATGCTCTGACAGGCCATTTCATTTCAGCTTTGCTGAATCAGCTTAACAGGGAAAACTCAAAACTCATTGCCAAACTCTCATTGCAATTTCTCTTTACCACAGTGGTCATAAAGAGATGCTGTTACTCTCTACACAGGGAACCAAATATTCCTTAGGGCAGGTTTATGTAGGGTGTGCAGATTGCTCTAAGATTAGGGAAGGGCTGAGAGTTAAGGATATACACAGTGGAGGTGAGCATTTGGGTTTGTCACGTGGAACACACAGATTCCATCAAAAACTTACATGTGTGACATCAGCCAATATGACACCAAAACACATCACTGTCTAGGCTACATCAAATGCAACTCTGTGTGTGTGAGGGGCAGGGGGTAGTGATGGTCGTTTCTCAGACTTTTATCTCATTAAATGTTCTAAGTGAAAGCAGTATATATAAATTAACAATCTTCCTTTCACAAGGCTGCTGCAGCAGAATGATCCAAGGCCATTTGTATAAGTTATAAGCTGACTTCCATGGAGAGAGGTGCACCAAGAAGTTCAAAGCTTAGCAGAATTAGCCTTCCAAAAGAGTATAACTGGAGTCCCATTCCCAGCCCCAAAGGAAGGCAGAAATTGTGTTCAAGGTCTTAGCATTGGCCTTTTGCTGGTGGACATGGTACTAATGCAAGCCAATGTTCCTTGGGACAGGTTCAGCTTTTGTTAAGATAATTCATATGGGAGAAAAACACACATTTTTGTCAAAAATGATATTTTGAATTGCATACAGATAACCCCTATTTAATATTCAGAAGAGTGTGTAATTATGCTATTTTACACATGGTAATTCTTTTAATGCAATCAAACACTGTGCTTGAATTTATGACAATGTATCACACTGCTCATGAATCACTATAAACCTCAGGAAGTACAACAACCACCAGAAAACACATGTGCAAAACTGGTTTTAGAGGGACATTCTTCTCATGATCACACATCAGAGCTATTGGGGTAAACTCCCCATGAAACAAATATGCCCGATCTTTGGATTGGAGAAGAACCTTGGAACAAAGTTCTAGATCTCTTTCTGCCTGCTGGGTTTCTAAAAAAAAATCGCCATCAGAACTGTCTGGGCCTCCTACATCCTTCCCACAACTCTGAGAGATATGAATTGGAGTATAGCTTACTCTAGTTGTACATTTCCTGCTCTTACCACAGCAGGCTGCTCCTTGAATAAAATCCCAGCATCACCTAACCCCTCAACTGCCCCGTCCTTGTCTAGGGATCAGACAGCAAACTCCTACCCTTTAAAAGAAGTGCAGATTGGAGACATGCCCAAGGCACTATACCTGGTGAGTAAACCTGTCTTAACAGTATTATCTGCAACAAATCTAGTTGGAATGCCAGGATGTTAAGGAAACTTTCCTGTCCAACCATCCAGGTGCCACTCTGGCAGTCACACTCACGCCACCTGAGCTGGGACTGAGGCCTCTTCGCAGCTACGCACACCACACTCACATAGTGAGACCAGGTTTCTTACTGGCTCAACCCTTGGTTTCTCGTAGTAGAGTTTCAGACTCCCTGATCCTTAAAATGATTTAATCTTGATGCAATAACTAAATAACAAAGTAACAGCTTCGAGCTGGGCGCCCCTGGACAGGGAAGTTTCCTTAACAAGGACATCCACTATGTGGGGCATCTTTCGACTTGGTTCTTCGCAATCCGGGGCTTAGAGCAAGACTCAGCACAGAGACAGTGAAGGACAAATTTCTAGTTGTCAGCTGCTGGGGTGACTGAATGATGCTGAACCTTGGTGGATTTTGCTGCACCCTGTGAGGTTACTGCTTCGTTCCCCCAGGCTGTCAGAGTAAGAAGACCCCTGGTCAGAAGGCAAAGCTCTCTCTGACTGTGGGCCAGGCCACCTCAGCTAGACTTGCACACAGGCTAATGTCAAGGCATGAACTGGATCCTCCAAAACCTTTACCCTATCCTCTTGTCCTGCAATGTCCTTCCTGACCAGGAACTCCCTTCATGTCTAATCAGACCCCCTTTGCCATTCATTTTGCCAGCTTTGTATCAACTGTCCCCATGTTCAGAGGAGCTGTTTCCAGTAGAAAACCCTTAATGTGGATCATGGTTTTCAATAATATAGCCATACATACTTTATGCCTGAATGCATGCCCTAATTTATGAGTAACAACAAGGATGTATTCTCCAAAGAAAGTAATACTTGACTAAATTGTTCTCTTGACGTAAACCTGTAATTTAAAAATTATATATATTTAGAGTGCAAGTCAAAACAGGAAGTCCATTCCCAAAGCGGATAAAGATATTTCTGAACCTAAATATCTAGTGATACAAAATTGCCATGAAATGTCTCTCCGTTCCCTGCCTAACAAAACCACCCTTTACCAAATAAGCCTTCTATTTATGGGAGCACTTTGCTGTACAAGCAAGTTTGCTCTCACTGTCTCCTTTAATGGTGAGACTGGGGACTTTCATAGTCACAGGCTGCCCAAAGAGGATTCTGCTATTGGAAGGTACAAACATATCCACTGGCACTGGGAAAGCTTTTTTAAAAATTCAGATAAGAAAGAATGTATCAGGGAAAATCAATACAATTCAGAGCAGAGAACTAAGTACCCAGTCATAGATACATTCAGCTAAATACAGAATTTTTCATCTTAACTAACACTGTCTGATATTGACTCCAGTTTCCTACCACGGGGGCTAGTCGTTATGGAACTAATCTCTCCATTAGCTCTAAGCCATCTGGCATGGCTGGTTTGGCTGCTGACAGACATGTGGCAAGGATCAGAGATTGGGTGCTGTGATGCTACCACAGGAGTGAATCTGAACGTCAGGTGAGAAACATTAACAACAAAATAGAACACATCATAAGCAGTGGGGAGGAAAAAAGATTAAATGGTGGCAGCCATCAATCAATAGGAAGGAGGTGGTGCTGTCTGTCTCCTTAATTCCACTCAGGTAGCAGCAGACTGTGCAATCAACCCCTTCTGAAGGCAGGAATAGTACCTGGACAGATTGTGACACAGAGCTGCAGGAATCACTCCTCTCTTTCATCCCAGAGTTGTCTGCCTGCAGCATATGCCACCAAAGCAAAGTAGTCTGCATCTAAAAGCATTTAGGGATTCACAAGATAGCAAAATCTATATGGATGCATATAGGTCTACACGCGCATACACACACGAGTGTATATATTACATGTTTTATTTATAACTCAAGATTTTGCATAGGAACTGGTTGTACAGATGTTAAAGCAAGACCTCATGAAACATGTTCCAACAGAGAAGGGTGAGTCTGGCATGATAGCAATTAGAGACAGGAACACCAGTTTTGCTAAAGCCCTAGATCCCAATGTAATTTCTGATTCACAAATTCAGAAATGTAATAGTTGAAGAAGTGACTCAGAAAAGACAGAGCTGTTGCCTCAGTGCTCTTCTCATTATTTTATGAGGCATGAATTAGCACAGAACTTTAACCCATAATTAATTCCATGGAAAATTCATATTATTATTGTACTTTCCTGTGTATTTCTATGAAACCCATTTGCTCCAGGTATTGTTGCATGACTGCAGCTGCTCTTTTGGTAGGTATCCTGGAGGGATCGTCTTTAAGATCTGAGCTCGTCATGGGCTCCCTTTATTTCCCAGCAGTTTTGGACACATTTCTCCTTATAAATACAAAGTAAGGGAAATGACCTGATCCATGACCTGCCTTGCTAAGTGTTTCCCATAATTTCAGTTGTCATGCTTTGCTCTGGGCTAAAGGGACAGTATGACAATAAAAAAGATAAAGAAATCCTATAGCACTACTCTGGTCCTGGTAGTTACAGGTGAAATATCCATAGGTGATCAAAGGTGGGCAGTGAAATGCCTGTGTTGAATTCACGCTGCATTCTACAGCATTATGCTTTTTAAGTCATCTGATTTTATGCGTAGCCCTGCATCTATCAAGAAGCTCCCCAAAGACATAGATTTTATAGAATCTTTTGTATATAATTATCTGGCTGTCAGAGTATATGCTTGTCCATTTGCTCTCCAAAACACCATTGTAAGAAGTACTAAACATCCTCATCTGTTCTGAGCTTCAGAGAAGGTTTCAAGGATGCATAATGCCTACATCTACTCTGCAGTTTGGTTGTGGTTTGGTGAAACAGGTTTAGGCAAATGCACTGTATTTCTGTGGCCTTGGATCCATAGGTGTAAAGATGCCTTAGACCAATCTAATGCAGTCTCCTCTTTTCTAGACACAGCTTCATTAGTTTAATAAATGTTTAACCAAGACCATGATAGTGCTGTCACACTGCTACACGAGCATGAGGAAAACACTGCCAGCCCTCCCAGTAGCCACCTTCACCATGAAACATGTGCCTTGGTGCTCACTATTTCCTTTTGATGTATGCTGCTGTCAGAAGAATACATTGCATTTTAAGTTTCCTGTCTTCCTAACTAAGGTGATTCATCCAATTGTACATAATAATTTTATTTCATGAAAGTCAACAGCAGTTTGATAACTGAAGTTACAGCAGGTCTTCAGCATGCATCAGAAAGAAACAAGAGGAACACCAGAAAAATTACAGAAATTACTTCAGGCACTTTATTCACTTGGTTTTCACTTAAAAATTAAAAAGCTTACACCCTTGCCTGATGGTTTTAAAGTCCATTGCACAGTAACCTGTTATTATGTGATTTTTTTTTACCACACTCACCCAAGGCAATATGAGCTCTTATAATTGAAGTGAAATATTGAAATAGACTTTTCTACCAACTACACCATTATGAATGATACTTATCTACAGCATCCTGCTCCTAGTTTATTTATAGGGGACAATAATAAAATATTCTTACTAATTTGATTGTTTTATGTCATAGAACAGAAATGCCAAAATCAAGGTCAAGAGTATGTCAGTGGTTTAATCTCCCTGGTGTTAACCCACAGTAAAATTTCTCAGGATATAGTCTGCTGGTCTCCTGCAAGTCATTATGTATTTAATTTTCTCCCTGTAAAGTGCTTTTCTTGAATGCAAAGTCTGTGTATTCTAGAGGTAAATACATTAAGATAAAAGGTTCAAAGAGTCTTTTTCTAAAGACATCTTATAATGTCTCATAAGCTTCCTTATGAAATTCCAGTGCAAACCTCAACCATACTGTCTTCAAAAGAATTCCCAGTGCATTTTCTTTATTTGCACAAAGGAAGGAAGGAAAATTAAAGGAGAGAGGGAGGGGGAAACTGCGGTCAACATTATGGCCCTGCAGATTGCTGGAGTCAGACACTCTGTATCCTCGGAGTGAAAGAAGATCTATTAGGCAGGGCACTGCATGGGAATTTGCTTGTATCTACTTGTCTTGGCTTCCAAGGACTTCTGAGCATCTCATCTCTCAGGTGCCACTGTACTGCCAACTCCCCCACCATGCAGCAAAGCCCAAGCACATTTTCTGGCAGCAGCTTGCTTCTTCCTTCCTGGACTGTCTCTCACTATGGGAGGAACCCCCATTAGAAACAGCCCAAAGCTAACCTCTTTCAAATCACGCCTCTACCAGCCCAACTCCCCCAGAATTACACTGGTGAGCTGCCATTACTGGCTGACGTGCCTCCCAAACCTGTCCCACTGGTTTCTCTTGCTTCCTCCCAATCTCCTTGTTTTATCTACCCATTACTATGTTTTATAGCATGGGCTCCTTGGGGTAGGCACAACCTTCACAGTGCTTGCACACCTCCTAAAGCCCTGGGAGGGGGTGCTCCAAACTGCCAGTGCCCTAGACATTTTAATAATTAATAATACAATCAGTCACATGAGGAAGTCTCATTTCCCTACATTAGAGAACATGGTAGGAAAGATGACGTAGACAAAGCGTGCTGCAGCAACCAGCCTAACATGCAGTTCGGCTTTATTTTGTCTCTCTTCCAAGACCCTACCACAAAATTTTTGCCAGACTGCACGCAGCTGTGCTGTGCAAGAGCACACACAGTGCCCCACTCAAGCAGGATTGATGCCTCTGCAGAGCCCAGTAAAGAGGTAAAAAAATCCTTCCTACACTTGTGGGCCCTGTTATGCCGTTCTCATGCTCCCAGTGGCTGACTCCCGTTTGAGGAAGGTGTGCCTCCCCCTCCATCACTGCTGGGTCCAGAGTTTCTGCTAAGGGCCATCATCCCTGCCTGTGATGCAAGCATTCCTCCCTGGAGCCCTGCCCAAACATTCACCCTGGGCTCAGATGGGTCCCAGTCTTTATGGTGGTGTTGTCTGCACTGTGACTGGGCTCTTGGGAACATGGCTTATCTGCATTCAGCTTTTGCCTCAAGAAAATAGGTCTTGCAAATTCACAGCCTGCTTCTGTGCATGGCAAACAAAGCCTTCAGTTGGAAGGAAGAGTTCGGAAAATCATAGCCAAGATTTACAGGAAGTCATAGAAAAAACTCCAGAAAGAAAATATGTTAAGCTTGCTATTGTTTGTGCTGTTTGCTTGGCTGTGGCCCACTGGCCCAGAACAGCTGATATCTGGGCTCAAAAGAGTTAGTTCTCTAAAAGGAGGTGAGGCATGCTGGGGGTAGAAAGGGCAGTGTCCAAGTACTCTGTAAAGAACTTGGTAGCATGAGTGTCACACCTCTGCCTTCCTAGTGCTCCCAGCAAGGGAAGGAAAAGGGGCTTATATTACCTAGACTGAGTGTAACTGGGTGATTTTTGCCCTTTTTCATGGTTATTTAAATGCTTCCTTTCATCTTGCAAACACAGATACAATAGCTAGTAGAGAAAATTAAATGAGAGTGCACCTTATCATAGAATCATAGAATGGCTTGGGTGGAAGGGACCTTCAAAAGTCATCTAGTCCAACCCCCCTGCAATATAAGCAGAGACATCTGACCTAAAGATGACCATAAGAAGATCTGACCTATTATCTTAGCCACTAACTCATTTGCCAATATAATCACATAGGGTTTGTGCTGATGGTGTTCTATAAATCACCAGCAGCCCATGAAGGAAATCCAGGTGCACCTCCATCAAACAGGTGCAACTGCATTTATTGGGCTACCAGTCTCCCCTTGCCACTGAAAAAGCTCTAAGAGTTGAACATTTATGTGCTCTAGACTGTGAGAAAATTACTCCAAAGCGACCTTTGTTTTACCTGCAGGTATACTGCCCTGTGCTGTGATCTTGTCAGATCTTGTTAAGTCATCAGCACTAGGGCAATCTTGGATGATAAAAGCCAGAAAAGACCTCACTGCTGAGAGAGGCTGTGCCTGTAGAATCATGAAAATGGGAACAATGAGGCACCAGCATCCTTTTTTAACTTGTTTTACAAAGAGTTTTACAGGAGTCATTAACAATATATTACAGAGAGCTTGTGAAGAGTCCCAGATCTAAGATCCTACAGGAAAGAAGTATCATTGGCTTAGGGCTGGACTGAACTAATCCACTTCATAAAAGCTGCTGTGTAGCCAGTTTGTTGGGGGTTGTTTTATTTTTTTTTTTTATTTTCTCACTCTTTACTACACTAACTTTGAAAGAAAACAATGTGCATTGCACTATTTGCTCTGCAGTTGTTTTCCGAAACAGATTTTAGGATGCCTTCTTTAATATGGAGGTATATCTGTATGTTTCTTGGTCTCTGCAATGGGTTTCCAATGCTGTGCAGTCACCTCTGGAGCTGCAACACCTCCAGGCTTCCTACAATGAAACCCAGGGAGCAGAAATCAGGAAGGTCCTGTGCCAGGCTGCATTTTTCTTCCAAAGTTAGAGGATGTGTCCGGCAGCAGCAATGAAAAGGGAAGGAACAGAAACACTCTCTAAGTGTCAAGATGTCTCTGTCACCTTCCAGCAATGTCATATCTAGTCCCAGGAACTGTGGTGGGAATTGAGATAGAGTGGGTGTTCTGCTTAAATGCATCTTAAACCGTGTTGGTTATCAGCTCAGAGTCTGTAAGGAGATGAAAATGCTTCTTGCTACCAAGCACAATCATAGGTGCCCCAGCACAGTGATGCCACAACAAAAATTGTTTATTCAGAAAGCCCTGGTCCTCTGGACATCCAGAGAAAATGACTTTCAAGGTGAGCACCGTCCAGCCCATTTCTGCTTCCAGCCTGTGGTCTGAGAACAGGGAAGGATGAACTCTGAAGGGATGGAGACCTGAGCAAGAAGTGAAGAATAAAAAATTCTGAGGAAGAGAGTCTATAAATAGAGAACAGGGACAACTCCCATAAGGAAAGACAAAAACATAGTGTTTGTGTGTCCCTCAGAACAGGGCAGTGGGGGTGAGTCAGCATGTGGTGGCCAGAGAAAGAGAGCAAGGGTTGGACTGATGGGATGAGGTTTTGCAGATAGAGTGTGCAAAGATAAACGTGCAAGCATCGTATTCATGTTTCTTGTGGATCCAGGCATAAGTGGGAGAAAGAGTACATATGACATTTTCCTTGGAAACTGGGTAGAAGTTTCTAGAGTCCTGGGAGTGTGAGTATCTATAGGATATCCATGTAAGATTTCCCTCAAGATGTATTTCTAGTCAGTAAATCTTGGAAAATGAAATAATTAATTTTGTTCATGCCATATTCAGTTAGTTGTTCATTATTAAAATTAGCAGTTGGTGCTACATGGCAAGTTAGTTCCCCATTTTTCTGGGTATAAAACCTGAGTGAGGGATCAGATGCTGAGCTAAGCTGCAGAAGCACAACGGCAGGGTGGGATCTGTTCCACAAGGTTTTTCTGCAATGCAGCTGAAGCTGGTTGAAATGTATTGAACTTGCCAGTAAAAAATATTCAACACTGCCAACTCTCCTCCAGCATTCAGTGTTGTTTCTCCCACATCCCTGCTGTCCTGGTGAGGTGGCCCCATGGCATGCAGATGGCTGCAGGGCTGGCACGCTCATCTCCTCCCTGTTTGTCTCCTCTGCATGAGACACAGACTCCCCAAGTGAAACAAATCTTCACTTATACTCAGTTTGCACAAGTAACTACAGCAGGTTTGTTGCTTAAGAGTGCAAACAGCCCATGTTTTTAATGATTGTGCAAGAAACCTCACTGAGAATAAAGCCTGAGCTTCAGAGAGTTGGGGGGGTTTCTAAGTGTAGGCTGAAATAAAAGTTTCCATAGCTATTTTGGATCTCTAAACCAGCCTTCTGTTCGTAAACACCCAGGCAGCAAGCAGAGAGGCTGTCCTCTCTTCCCTCTCCCATGCAGAACCACCTTGCTGCTTTACCTCACTCTCTCCAAGCTGCTCTCAAGCCTGTCAGCTCTAGAAGCTGCCTGGGAATGAGACAACAAAGGCTGTGTGGACATAAGCTAAGAATGCCTGGAAAAGCAGTCCTTGGTGGGCAGATGAGCAGTCATTGTCTGTTTTCCCTGTCTGTGACCATTGCATGCCTCTGCACACAGAGCCCTTGTGTTCAGAAAGGAACGACAAGCTACAAGCCACCATGCTAACTCTTCCTAGTGTTTCAGCCCCATTTTTCAATAAAGCCCAGACATTTTCCATGTTATTGAGTACTAAAGCTTTGGGGTTTGTGAGCGCTCAGAGGGCCAGGTGTCAGCTAATCAACTGAGACGTCTCTAAAAATGGCTACAGATAGATGAATTTTAGGTGTTGAGATTTCATCTTTGAATTTTCTTTTATTAAAGTTATTATTATTGGGCCAGACAGGAGCACTGCTGTTGCTAGCTTTGGCCAAAGTGTGTATAGTTTCACACTGAAACGATCCCTGTGAGGCTGGGCAGTGCTGCTGCCTCTGTGACTTCCCTGCAAACCCTCTCCTGGTGGCCTTGGCAGCTGGGCTCTGCTGTGCACAAGTACTTCTTCACGCTCACCCAGGAGAGCAGTGTGGCTCTACCTGCTCATGTCAAGATAAGGTGCCTCCTTGAGACAAGCTGGAAGTTCTCTCTTTTCCTTTTTAAATTTTCTTTCCTTTGTTCCCATGCATTTAGCTCCTGTGGCTTGCACATAAAGTGAGAGAAACATGCCATTGAAGGCACAGTGGTGAGATACTTGAGCTGAGGAGAATCCAGTCTGCTCCTTACTCCTTCTTATCCTGGTGTCAAATGGGAGAGCCATGTCCATGCTCCATCAGACTCCATGTTCTGCTGCTCATTAGTGGAAACTGTACAGAAAGGGCAGAGAGATCCCAGGGTTTTGGAAGTGTCTTCCCAGACACAGAACAAAAACATCACTGGAAATCACAAGCAGGAGGGCTCTGTTTCAGTACATTCCCATCTCTCGCTGGAGTGGCTTCTGGCTGTTGGCAGTGAAGGTTCTGGTGAGTCACCATGGCATCTCAGCTGCAGATATCCTTTCACTAGTATCTCTCACCTTTCCTGATCAGAAACTTCTGGTTCAAATGAAAGGAGAGAGGTTTTTTGTCTGTACGTTAGAGTATGACTTTAAAAGGTTTATTATTAATCACTTAGTCCTTCCAACTTTTCCCAAGGCGTAAAAAGTAGGACATACCTCTAGAGACTAAATAGTTCAAAGACAAAACTGGAGCACACAGCCATATGGAAAATCCAAATGAAGGAAGCACCTAAAGCTTTAATTTAGATGAGTGATATTTTAGCAGGTCCTTCTGTGGACATTGTAGGAAAACTGGGTCTTACAGGGCCCCATGAATGTGAACAGGTTGTCAGTTTTGTGGATCAGGATGGCAGTAGTAGTCTGTAAATATAGGTAATAAAGGGGAAGGGGAAGGGGAAGAAGGGGAAGGGGAAGGGGAAGGGGAAGGGGA
>NW_016690260.1:3197573-3387631 GCF_001604755.1 Lepidothrix coronata
GAAGGGAAGGGAAGGGAAGGGAAGGGAAGGGAAGGGAAGGGAAGGGAAGGGAAAATGGCAACAAGAGCAGAGGCCTCCATCTGGAAGATGAGAAAAAGAAAAGTAGTTCAATCCCACACACAGATATAAGGGCATGGAATTTTCATCTGGAAAAGAGAATTTCAGAGACTTTTAAAGACTAAACATCCAAATGATGTAATTTTTTTAGGAAACAGCATGGCATCAGAATTTTTCCTTAGGTGCCTGGCATCAAAATGCAAGCACACAGACAGTTGAGGCTTGCAGGTAGTCCTGAGGATCCCCAGGCAACTTACTCTGTAAAACTGGCTCTGTGTGTTTGGACACAACTGCAGCAACAAGGGCTGCTTCAGCAGGCTCGTATGGGCTGAAAAGTCAATATGAGAACTCAGAGCATGGAAGTGCTGACAGGATAAAGGCATCCTCACAGCGTTTGAACGCAGTCCAAGACTAACATAAGTGAAAACCTCTGGAGAAGTTGTTCTTGTAGAATTGCAAGTTGCTTTTTTACCCCCTATTTAAATAAGCCAAAGTAGTTAAATTGAGATGATAAGAATCTGAACTTTATCAGTGAATTCTACCTTTCAAAAATAGTTATTCAAATTCTTACTTCATCAGGCTTTAGGAGGTAATACATTTAAAGAAATAAAACATGGAAAAAATCCATTTGAAGGTGCTGGCTTCATCTGCATGGCAATGAAATGTTCTCAAGAAAGGCTTTACTTTTAATTAATAATAAAGCAAATGCAAACCACCATAGGCCACATTTGAGAAAATGCTGCAGTTCAAAGCGAGAAAAGACTTTTATTATATGAAATTACAAGTGAATACCATTAAATAAATGTCAACACAATCATTAGAGCAATCTATCAGCTAGCAAAAAGAAAGTAGAAAATCACACAGGCAAGTTATGGGCATAATAGAAGTATGATTGTATTTTTGCACTTTGACTCCAGGAGAGAAATATCTCTCTGCAACGAAAGACCACCATCTGAAAAGCAAACCCAAGCCCTAACCAGGAGGGGCTGACTCCAACCTAGCATGTTTTTGACAATTCCCACTACAAGGATTTTGTACCATGCTCCTCACCAGCGGGATTATTTCATGTTCTGACATATATGCTTATAGCCCATGCCTCTATTAATGCTTACTACTATTAAATGCTACCTCTTGTGACTAAGGCCTCAGACAAGCCACATCCTCACATGACCCAGGGCTGTGCCTGCTGCTCTGCGTGTGTCAGTCACCTCACTTGTAGCTAGGCAAAGGGCCACGGCCAGGGAGGATGCAGACTTTGAGGTCAGAGAATGGGTAGCTGCTGTTTCACCCAGGGATGCAGAGTATCCCTACAGGTGACCAGCTGGTGTTAGGGGTGGGACAGCCTAGAGGTCACCCGTGCATCAGTGTACCCTGCTCTACTCTCATCTGCTGAGAACAGCACATAGAACTGATTTTTGGTTTTTAATTGTTACTCTTCATTTTTTTCTGTCTTTGGTCCACTTCTCCTTAAGCTTGGGTCTGCCCTTTCTTCAACAATAGAAAACCTGTAATGTACCATGGATGTTGTTAGCAGCCAATATATACCAAGTCATTATAACAACAAATTTCTGGACCAATTTCCAACCTCACCCCTCACAGCTAGCACTATAAAGAGAGCCTTACGAGAAAAAACAAACAAACAAACAAAAAACCCCAAACAAACTAAAACCACATAAGGAAGGGAGGGAGCCTGAGCACAACTCTCTCTCCAGGAGGTGAAAGCCAGCCTCCATTGTGCTCAGCCTGAGTGGGCAGACCCCCAAGGACATTTTTCCAAAGTGTTTTTTGTTTTATTTACTTTTGTCAGAAGAAAAAAGGAGTGTACAGGAATGCTGTATAGCTGCATGTATAGCTGCATCAAGAGAGAGGGAATGTTGCTTAGTCTATTTTCTTACTTTAGAGTTCTCCCCTTCCATTTGTAAATGTTTTGAGATCCTAGAGGAGCAGGGGATGGTGATGCTGCAGGAGGAAATGCTAAATATAAGAGTGGCTAAATGGGACTTTGGTGATCTCAGCTGTTTGTGAAATAGAAAATACAAGAACTATGTTCAGCTCCACTGGGCTTAACTGCAAGGGCATAAAATGCTTCTGAACGGGCTAAACAGCTCCAGACTGAGAAAAAGACAGTTCAGTCACTGAGATTATACTTAATTGGTATTGTGGGAAGGCAGCCTTTCTGCAATGCAGCCTACGCTGCCCCCTCATACAAAGCCTTTTCATGAACTACGGGGGAAATGCTGCCAAACATCTCAGCAAATACTAGTCTTGTAATGTCATCTCAGGAAACAGAGGAGCCCAAAGTCACCAGGACAGTCTCACTGCCCTCATGGCAAGGTCCATTCTTGCCATTCCTGCTCTTTCTGTCCTGGACAATTTGACTCTGTTCACCCATGCCCCAGCTCTGCTAGCAGGCTGGATGGGAACCACATCTCACCTCCTGTAACAACATCAGTAGCAGCATGGGCAAGGTTTTCATGTAGCAAAGGACTTGGGTCTTCTCCCATGTCATCAGGTCTTATTTAATCATTTGTTCAGGATTCACCCCCAGCTGGCAGGAGGCAGGGTTAAAGAGCAAGACAGCAAAGATCCTTCATCCAAGTCAGCTTTCCTTGAAGTTACAACACACACACACACATGATTCTTCTTCATCACACCAAGAGGCCAAACTTTCCACCTTGTCTGTGGGTGCACCTGGCTGTGCTGTACTGGCAGCAGGATTTTGTCCTAAATACAGTACTGCCTCCCTTGCAGTGCTCAGACTGCTTGGAGGTCTTCTGGCTAGAAGTTATGTTTAAAACAGGATTCCTGGAATACACTGGTGAGACACTGGTAGAGACACTTACCCACACCAATTCCAGGAAATTAGGTGACATCTCTGTTTCTCTGTGCTTTCTCTGCTGCTAATGGAAAATTTTCCACAGGAAAATGAGATTTTTGGCAACTTTGTCATTGATGGTTTCCACCTCATGGTGAATGTTACCAGGAACCACCAGAATCACATGCTATGTAGAATGATCAAGTGATGAACTTGTTCAAGACTTCGTGTTACACAGAGGAGGCTATAACTTCCCTCTGATTTTTTTACATCCCACATTCACTTTTGCATGGGATATTAGGAACAAGGGCTTGGCTGGACCTCATTCATGCATGCATTTGTGCACGTTTGACGTGCATCTGTGCATAACTGCATGCATCATCTATGTTCATAGCCAATTGCCTAACTTAAACACACACAGCAAGTACAAGTGGCCCAGAAAAAATGAGAATAATTTTGCTAGGGAAGGGGGCTGGAGGGCCTTTCTTTTATTTTCATTTTTTTTTAATTGGGCTTTTATGTGTTGAAGGTGTGGTCCAGTTGATTTAGCAATTTTTTTCTCCAAAGGAACCATTTTACTATTCTTAGTGTGTTTTCTCAACTTTGAAACCTGAACCTAAGCCTCTTTTTCCTAATCATGCCTTGAAAATTAAAATGCTTGGAGCCACACACTGAACTGCTTTATCCATAGGAACACATCATTTTCTTTCCTAAAGGGTGCTTTTTCAGACACCCTGTTCTGAGGCCAGGCATAGCAGAGCAAGTTCGACCAGGCTGTTTCCAGGGGTCATTCCAGCTGAAATTTGTGGTTACATGAGCCCAGCCTAGTGGCTCCTAACTGGTGAGACAGCAGTTCCCAAGGGAATTAACTCAAGTAACACTGTTTGCTGGAGCTGGGAGCACTGGGGAGGTGCCCAGTCAGCCCTGGGCAGAGCCAGCCTGCTCCAGCCATGTCTCCTGGCCCTGGAGCTGGACAGGCTGAGACATGGAGTTCTGCCAGGGCCCTCTGGTGAAGAAGGCTGGGAGAAAGATGACCTTTTGGGGCTGTAGCTGCCACATACACTTTATGAAATGCCTCCCTAAAAGAAACAAAGGGGCTGCTGCATATAATGCAAAGTCCCCAGTGAGGAGTGTTGCAGATGGTGTGAGAAAAGGTCCCCAGAGCAGAGCAGAAGAGCTCTCTGTGTTGTTTTCAGTATTCCCACAATACTTTGCCTTTTGAGCTCAGCCTTGCAAGCTCCAAGGCAAATCAACAAGTTCAAGCAGGAACCTAATTCAAGCTCTGAATAAAACCCATACCTGACAACTTTAATTATTAGGCTGATGCGTCATATTTACATTAATTTGAGCACTACTTAGATTCAATTACAATAATTCTTCCATATATTCATTCCAAGACATTTCAATGACTTAGCAGATAGCATATATAATCAAAACTTAGCTAAAGAAACAGGTTTGCTCTCTACAGACATATTGTTCCTTTAACTGGGTGCTGGCAACAGCACCCTGTGCATGAGTTTGCGTTGCTGTGCCTAAAATATTATCAGCATCTGGAATACCGGTGAGTCAAAGGACAGGAACTGGAAAGCCCATAAGCTTTGGCCATAGTCCCAGGATCGAATTACAGCCACTGTGATGGGGGTCCATGTCCACCTTGACATGTGCTTTTGCAGTCTGGAAATGCTCCTGGATTCTTCTTTTGCAATTCATTTATCATCTTGCAGTAATGTCTAGTACAACCTTTTTTTATCAGCAGCTGGCCAGAAAGTTTATTCCAGATGATCTTGAGGTCCCTTGCAACCTGGTATTCTATGATTCCAGGTGGTACTTGGCTCATTCTCCTTCTCCTTTCCCTTGCATTCTTCAGGAATACGACTTACATCTCTTTGATGTAGAATGTGACAAAGCACTCAAGCAGGGTGCCACACCAGCAATTCCTTGCACCACATCACAATCTCTTCTAGTTGTTTGATAGCTCCTAGGTGCAACCTATGTTATTTGTGACTGATATGGTATTAAATGATCTACATTCCCAAAGTGGAGAACCTGTCTCACAGCTACCAATACCCTAGGACAATACTCCCACGCTGATGAGCTACAGAGTGAAGTGTGAACACCTATCACCTAGGTGTTTTCCACCCTTCTGTTGGGATTTCTTTCGCTTGCCTGGTGTAATATGAAAAGTTGAGATGTATGGCAAAGAACTGATCTTTTTGCAGTCATTAGAGATGAGGATATACGCAAACAAATTTTACAGTCCAAGTACTGTTTGTAGACCTATGTCCTCACAAAACTTTTTCTCAGGATGTTGGGGGGGACAATAGCAAGCAGAAAAGCCCTCTCTCTGAACAACAATTTCACTCTCAAGGTAGGGGATGAGCAAACAAACTGGGACTATTTCAAAATCTAAAAAAAAAAAAAATCTGTGTTTCTCTGAGTGTACTACACTTTCCAGAAGTGAGGATTAATTTCCTGAGCAGTTTGTCTGCCCTGAGGAAGATCCTGATTTCAAAGGAAGCAAGAACTGGCTCTGAAAGCTACTGTTTTTCATCAATTATCTCCATGCTGCTTGTTCCTCCCAACACCGTTCTGTGTGTCCGAGCCGCCCGAGCCGCCCGAGCAGCCCGAGCCGGCCAAGCCGCTGCCTCCCGAGCGCAGCGGACCCGCTGTCCCGGGACGGGGGACCCCGCCGAACCCCGCCGCGCTGCAGTGGGATGTTCACTCCACTCGAGGGAGCTCCTGCTTCTGTGTAGCCGAAATCAAACCCTCGCAGCACCTCCAGGCAAAATCCTGAGGGTGACAAATCGTCTGTGACGGTGGGGGCTACACACAGGTACTCCTTTCCTCTGGAAAGCTGAGGCGGTGCTTGTATCGGAGCCTGCGGAGTTCCTGGGTAAGGTAAAGCACTCCCAAGCCTTTTGAGTTTCAGCCCAGCATGTACAGGGCTCTGGCCACCCGTCCCAGCAGCTGGATTGACCATGGCACCCGTTGCACTCCCACCTGTCCTTGTCACCACAACTGCTGCAGCCGAAACGATGCTGGATGAGGGTGTGCAGCACGGACCATGTGGGAAGGGGCAGGTTCCCACTGAGGAGCCAGATGACACGGCTCACAGAACCACTGAACAATTCGGAAAAGTAGACTTGAGGAACAAGACCTGCTTTGGCTGTTGCTTAATGAGCAATAATTGACCTTACTGTGTCCTGAACAGTGACTTAGCACCACAGAAGTCTCCATTTTCCCAGGGAATCACTCTTCTAATGAATCTGATTGTGTGCAAAGAAAGTGACTGAGCAGATAATTTCATTCCTTTTAAAGAAAAACTTAATGACACACATCCATGCCTCGCATTATCAAGACAGTAATACAGTCTACTCAGATGCTTAGAAAGCATCTGCACCTTTGGCAGGACAGTGAGAGAGGAGCTGCTCCTTGCATCCCTGGTCAGCCAGGAATCCCAGAAGTGCATATGCTTTTGGAGAAGTCCAGAGGCAAAATCCATCCCCGGCTTCATTAGAGACAGTTAAACCTGATTCATCCTGTCTCCAGCCACTCCCTGACTTGTCTCCCGAAAACCAGCACACACCGAGGAGAGGCGTTCCCCAGCCAGGTCAGGTGTCAGAGGCAGCTACTCCAGCAAGCTGGTGTGAGTCAGAGTGTTTGGGAACCGCTCCAAGCTATTGGAAAAAAACAACTCCCAAATTAGCTGGGGTGGCTCCCAAGCGAATCCACCTCCGCGGGGAAGGAGGTGATCTAATGAAAGCGTGCGGTCAGAAATCAAAAGAGCCTGGAAAGCATTCCAAGCTGCATAATAAGATTTCACATTTCATATCTTCAAAGCATTAAGTGAACATTATCTAATTAATCCTCACAACACTCCTCAGAGATATTATCCCTATTTTACAGGCGGAGAAACCAAGGCACAAAGTTAAGTCACTTGCCTGGGGCCGGAGAAGGGAGTGTCAGAGCTGGGATTAGAGTCCAGGAGTTCCTGGCGCCCAACTTTTTCCTCAGACTACTGGGTCATGTGTCTTCCCTGCAGGGAAGATAATAATGAGCCCATAATTACCCATACAAATTCCCAGTGACCAGGCTAACCCGTCTGTATAAATCTATTTGTAATTCCAATAAACACACCCACAATTTAGCTGTGTCCAGGAACTACCAGTGTTCTCTCAGCCACAGGAAGCCAGACCTTGAAATAGGGGCTATTCTTTGACAGAGTAAATCCTAGCTCCAAGACACTCCAATGACCATTGGAGAACGTCATGTCACTTGTAAATCCCTGGTGATCATCCTTGAATGACATGAGCACTGTGGGAGCTGTGGTGGCAAAGTAAGGTTTGTGGAGAAAGGGAATAGAGCTGGAAAAAATGGACAAGCCCTTTGGGCATACATGCCCTTTTTCAAGCCTGATGCAGAAACAGAAACTCTGTGCTCGGTATAGGGTGAGGGCACCTCCTCATCATCAAAAAGAGGTTGTGTGCCCAAATGCATTGCTCAGCTCTGTCTGCCAGTCTCATAAAATACGTGACCCCTTCCACACATAGACATGGTTCCCTGAAATGGCCTTGAGCAGACTCAACTGCAGCGTCACTGGAAAACCCAGGGCACTCAAAATTCCCCATGCCTTCGACTCTTTCCCCATCCTGCCCAGGGGAAGAGGGAAGCAATCTGCGGTCTCCCCACTTCTTGAGCTCCTGTGTACATCCCAAAGAGACAGCTCTGCTCTAAGACACCCATTGTGGCCAGGGTTTACCCTGTTATTCCAGCATGATGAGACCTCTGTGATTATACTGTGAGTGTGTGAGTGTGTGTGAGTGTGTGCAACTGTGGCTGTGTGTCTGTACTTCTATGGCACTCTGTTCCCTCTTCTACCAATATGGTTGAACCCAAGTGAGCTGAGGCTTAGACATTGTGCCTAGAGCCCTCCATCATTCAAGATTTTTCTGCTGTCAACTCAGCAGGAACTCCTTTCCACAAAACCTCTAACATCCCTACTCAAACTCAACTTACTGTTGCTCCAGAAAAGAGATCACCATGAAATTCCCATGTGGGATGTGATACACTGCTGTGTCAAGCAGCATACATTATTTTAGCTGAGTCTTGCATGTCTGCCTGGCTCTTCTCCCATGCTGTGTTGTCTACTCTTGCTTGCAATGTACTTTGCCAGGGACACTTATCACTCCTGCCGGGGGCCAGCACAGCACCCCACTAGACACTGTGAAACATAGGAATAGCCCTTCTTCCTACCATGTCAGCCTCTGTGCTTGGGTCAGACAGCTCACAGTGATGCCAGAACTATTAGCTAACAAAGTTTTTGGTGCTCATGAGACCTATGATGCTGCCTGGGTGTAGGACAGCCCTTGGGATGGGCAGGGACACAGCGAGCAGTTCTATCTTCTCTACCACAGTCAGGACTCAGGCTCACTTCCCAAAGCCATATCACCAGAGTGGTAAGGACTTACCTGGGTGCCTTCTCTCTAGGCACAGAGTTGCCATTTCCCAGCCAGGTGATGCCACAGGTAACTACCTAAGGCTCCTGGAGGTTTGCTTCTGCTCAGGCACCAATGTCAGAGATCCTCCCATGCAGCTGAAATGCTGTTTAATATTCTAATTCCTCTGATTCACAGTGACATGGAGGAGCTCATCTGCTACTTTTCAGAACCTTAAGCAGTATTTCAAGGCCATGCCTGGCCAGCAGCAATGATGAGCTCCAGATAATTTATGCTGGCTGAAAGCAGTCCTACACCGGCCACAGTGCATCCTTAGACCACTGGCCTATTGTCTTTTGGAAGTCTGGGGTTTAGAAAGGGCAAGGAGGATGGGACAGCCTTGGGGAGACACAGGAGGCCACAGCAAGTGTCTTCAAAATGGGAAAAGAGAAGGTTGAGGAAGGGGCAGCAACAATGAGATTTCCTCCAAGAAGGGTTGGACACTAAGCATCTGTAACTGCTCTGTGTGGTGTGATGGCACCTTATCGTTGAGAAGACAACAAAAGGGCATTTCAAAGATTAAAAAAAAAAAAAGTAGCCATCTCTATCAAGCTCCAGGCTGCCACATCAGAACCCCAATGGGCTGTGGGACAGGATTATAATTGCAGGATTATAAAGGAGCATTTGGGAACATGAACAACTCTTCGTCAGCCAAGAGTCGCACAGTAAAGCCAACTGCTTATTAACATAAGAAGGACCACTCAGCATTTAGTCTCGTATTTCTCAAACTTGTTCAATATCTGCTCTGATCCCAAGCTTTTAGTGCACCCCTTTGAAGAAATTCATTGTGATGGCAGTGCTTTCAAAGTACAGAGTAGTAGCTTCTGCTGAGGGTAAAGTGCTTTGCACAGATAACTGCTTTGTTGCTGTGCTAAAATGAGAGATGCAGCTTTTTGGAAAATCTGACTTTTCCTTTATTTTTTATAATTTCTTATAACTGTTTTTATTTATATATCCAGAATTATCATTAAAAGAAATTAAAGCCACACTTTTTTTACTAAAATACTTTCATGTTAATTTTTTTAAAATAATTGTGGTAAATGAACATACACGTTTCATCTAACCTTTATATTTATGAGCAGATTTACTCTTGTGAGAAATCAAATTGCCTTTTCCTCACTTTTTTGATCCAAGAACCAAGAACTTCTGTGCAAGAACTTGCGTAATCAGTTTATCAAGTCATTGATGTTTTCACTGCAATAATTACCCGAAGTTCAGAAGAGCTTCTTGTTGGGTCATCTCTCCTACTGAGCTGTAAAAATAAAAATATATATGCCTGTGTATATCTCTCCCCACACATGCAGACCTTTGTGTAAAAAAGGATTGACAATAAATGCTGACAGACAAAAATTATATTATTCCAGAAAAACTGCAAACCATACAAATAATTTTTTTCTGTGTATGACATGTTTTAATGACATAAAGCAATAGTATGAAATGGCCTGTTGGAGGCTTATGAGACACTGACAGCTGTAAGCATTTCAGAATGCTGTATTAAAAACATCTGCAGAAAGGAAAAAATAACATTAAAAAAGGAAAGCAATGAAAAGTTGAGAACACTCCCAACTCCTCACATCCAATTTGTTGTCTAGTAGCTGCTGAAACCAGGAGTGACCAAGACCTGATTCTAATAACCTAAATATAGCAAGGGCCAGATCTTTGGGATCTGGGACAATGTGCCTCAAGTTACACATTTTTGTCTTACATTCCCCAGCTTGTGGAGCATGTGTTTTGTGAAATGTGTTTGTGCAGCTATCACATGGAAAGTGGTTCCAATAAGCAATGTAACCACTGCATCACCAATTTCTTACCAGTTCTGGTCTAACACATGTTTCACTCAACGTGCTCAAGACAGCTTTCAGACATGAAGAGATACTGGGCTGCAGAGGAAGACTAAAATGTTTGCTGAGGATATTGTGTAGTAACGGGAAAATACATGTGGAGTCGATCACCCAAAATCCAGATGCAGCTACTGTTCGGCATCTGCTTCTGCTGTTTCTAATTTTGTTTTTCCTGAAGCTGAGTTACCATACCTTTGGTGTCCTCAGCTACCTGTCTGCTGGCATGCAGACAAGGAATCCAGAAGGAGGTGACCTCATGGTGCCTCTATGGCCAAGTAACACAAAAGGGTTTAAAAGACCCAAAGAAACTCAACCCCCTTCCCCAGCCTCCTAAGCTGGAGCCATGAGCTGGTCTGATCTCTGAGTAGGGGCACTTCAGAGGCAACCCTGCTGGTCTCAGAAGGCTCCTGAGCCTCTTGGCCATTGCAAAGCAGAGAGATGAGTCTCACTCGGAAGGGCAGGCAGGAGGAATCCTTCCAGAAAACTGGTACACAAAGAGACTTGGGTGAAGTATTGCAGTTTCAGTTGCTAAATGAATGACTTGCAACCATGGACGGAAGCTATTCATCCTATTTTGTTGGAGAAAAATATACCTCTGCAAAGTGAAACTGGAATTGTAATACTTTGTGAAATACTGTTCTGTTTCCTAAATAGAATCATTAGTGTTTAAAGGTGGGAAGTATCAATAAAAAGACATATATGTGCAACTTTTCTTTTATGTAAAATTTTTAAATTAAATTATAAATTATTCAATGCCATTTTATAAGAAAACTTTCTAGATTTGCAGCTAACTCTGGAAGCATGAACATCTGATGCCTGGAAATTGGACTGACAATAAGCATCAAAGCAAAGGTTCTCCAAGCATTTGAAGTTGCTTACTCCTCACGAGACACAAAACCCAAAAAGGAAAAATGTCTCTAGTGGAAACCCATTGAAATGTAGGAAAGCTGAGCAAGCACGTTAAGCCATTGAAACAGGAAACTAAGTCCCTCTTGAGAACAGGATGAATTTGAAAATTTAAAAGCCCAACGACAAGGTCAAATTCCTGAGACTTCAGTTACTGAGCATCAGCTGAGCTGTGTGTACTCTCAAAATGCCAAGTAATGCAACTGCACATAGCCTAAGTGAAAGAAGGTTTGATTACATTTGGAGCATTTGGATGATACTCTCAGGCACACGGTGTGACTCTTGGGCATGGTCCTGTGTAGATATAAGGGTTGGACTTGATGATCCTTATGGGTCCCTTCCAGCTCAGCATATTCTGTGATTCTGTGACCCTTTGCAACTTCTGCATCCTAACCTGCACATATCCATGGACAGTCTCTACCTCAGCTGACATGTAAGTTGGGCAGCTGCAGTAAGGACTGAGCTGGAGACACAGTGGTCCTTTGTGCATCTGGTCTAAAGCCTGTAAGGAGCTCTTTGGTAACTTCACTTTTGGCTTGAGTCAAGATCTAATGAAGTGAAAGGAGAGCCACTACAGTTACTGATCTGTTATACGTAGACAGTACTTCTGACATGGAGATACACATTCCCCTTTGCACTTAGTGTGTTACTGGAAGAAAGTCTCAAGGCATGAACAGAATCTTTTTGATTTTTCTCCAAGTTGTTTGGAAACAAACCAAATCTCACAAAACTTTTCACTGAAGTGTTGCTCTTCAGCATCAGTTTTACTTCCAGCAGTCCATTTACCCAAAGCCATCCTTTGACAGATATGAAGTATCCCTTCCTCTTGCCAACCCACAGGGAATTTCATGGGCAATCACTTCCTGCTTCCATCTTGAACCAAGGACTCATAGAAAGATTTATTTCTGAGCAAATATCTGAAAGCTTCTCTAGTTGTGTCTAAATATTTGTGTTCATGTCTACATACCTCTGATGGTGGTGGTCTAAGAGAAGGTCACTCTAAACAAACCTACGTCCTGAGACCTTCACTGCCACTGTCCAAGCGTGCTTGGCCCTGGCAGATGAACCTCAGGATTAAAGGGTGGGCTCAGTTCAGCGCATGCTGTGTCTCACCTAAAAAATCCACTGCGCAGGCTCGAAGGGTTAATGACCTTTCCCAAATCTTTGCTCGCGAAGACTGGCCATTACATGTCTACATAGTAAAGATTGCATCTCATATTAAAGAAAGAGGGAAAAACAAATAAAGGAAGTCTCAGTGACAAAGCGAAGTGATGAAAACCGTGAACCAGTTTGAAGGTAAAACAAATGGCTCCTGGGTCTCAGATCACAGCACTGTAACTTCATTGTTAACATTACTAAATGCAATTTTGCACAGTCTTAGGAGAGGTATTCTGTACAGCACAGCTTTCATAATTAAGAATAAAACTATTGTCTCTTTTCCAAGTCAAATAAACCTTGTTTATCTGGGGGATGGGGAAAGGGGGAGGGACATAAGTGTGGTGAGCTGGTCCGAGAGACAATTTTGAAACTTTAGATCAAGAGGAGTCTGAAAGTCTGAGCTGGGGACAAAGGACCCATCTGCAGCATCACACAGAAAGCTCTCAGGATCCTGGCTGCGAACACTCAGGGCATGTTGAAAGCCTAAGGATGACAGACCTAACCCAGCACTGTGGAGCCAGAGGGCAAACCTGCAGCATGCACAGCATCAAATCCCAGCAGACACAAGCAGAAGGGACACAAAGGCAGTGTGAGCTTTCCCCATCTGCTGCCCTGCCTGCACAATACTGCCTGGACAGGCTTTGAGCTGGCCACAAGGTCAAAGTTACCATGGTGTTGCCTGACAGCAACAAGAATGCATGGACATTCTCAATGCAGGGTGGGATGGGGCTTGCAGATGGAGGAGTTTGTGTTTTAAGTCTCATATGGAGCCACTGAGAGATGGTCTGAGTAAATACTATCAGTCCCATGGGAGAGCAGGCTCAGAAGTTATCAGGGCTAGAGTTAGCTGCCATTCTTCATCAATTCAGTTTGAAGGTCTCCCCTATGCCCTCACTATATTATCACATACTGCTACTTGCTCTGCTGACCACAAGCTAAGAGAAAAAAAAGCTTCAAACAAACATTTTGGTTCTTAAGAAATCTTGCAATTACAAAGATTCACTTTAAATGTGGTGCTTCTGGTGATATGCTTGATGTTCCTTCTTTCATCTACTGGACTCCAGCAATAAAGTCAGTAATTGTGGGCATTCTCACAGTAAGTGCAGCAGGTTCATAGTGCCAACTGAGATATATCGTTTGCAATGATTTGCAAGGTTTGTGGCTAGATTTAGGCTAAGTCCCTGGCAAATTCCAATGCTGACTCCACTGGAAGTTCTTCAGAGACAGCCTCTGGGGCTGTTTTGGATTCAGGCAATTGCTGGTTTGGCCTCTCTCTACTGTCTTCTTGGACATAGCTCTCCTTTGTCTTTCTCTACGTGACATGTATTCCCTCTGAAACAATTAGGACCTTCACAAGCTCTTTGTTTCTAATTCTGGTCAGTCTAGCACAAAGTATATTTATGCTAATTGCATACTGAAAGTACGCTTGGCTTGGTTTTGTTTTTCCTTGTTAGGACTTTAAGAAGATATTTGTCATTGTTGGGAGGAACACTGGAGTTGGGAGAGCTGCAAACTTAAAGGGTCTGCCCTCATCCACTTTATGCTCTGTCCTAGAGTAGCATGGCATAGGGTATTGATGTCTTCAAAGTTTTCCAGCTCTTGATAATTTTAAAATGTCAACTGTACTTTAAAACTTCGTGGTTCCCATCCAAGCAAGCATATTTGTTCTGAACTTGACTAATGTCAGGCTCAGATCTGAGCAGATCTTCCCTTCAATGGAGCAGAGATGGGAGGGAACTAAAAACCTTGTGTCCCTCCTTAGGAAAGTGTGTCCCAAGCCTGAGGCTGTGGATATGGTGCATGAAATGAGCCCTTGAATTGAAAACTAGCTCAGGTATCTCTACATAGCATAGAACATATTCAGGTTTTGCATAGAAGTGGTCTCCAGTGGATGGGCTGTTGAAAACTCTGCTTTGAGTCCCTGCTACCTCACAGGCTCCTTAAGTCATTAGGGTACTGCTAATGCTGTAGTCATATTTCTAACTCTTTTCATGTCTGCACTCTTACCCTGCAGCATAAGGGCTCACATAGGGAACTATAGTCCTGTAGTTATATCATGCAGCTGCCCATGAAGATAAGCCTCTAGCCCCTGCTGTGTCTCAGTCTCCCAGTGAGAAATTGCAAATAATATTTTTATCCCTTCCAGGAAGGTCATGGGAGCTCCTCTGAGGAGCTCAGGAACCATGGTGAGATGTGCCCTGGAAGTGCAGGTTCCTCTGGTCAAAAGAGGGGTCACACTTCATGGTAGCTGAATTCGAACAGTAAAAGAGATAAAAATGTATTTTTAGGAATCTTCCAGAGTGCTGCAAAGAATTTGCTGTTAAGTTAGTGCTGTTACTTAAATACCTACAAACAATGTTTGTCTCCACAATTTTCTTCTTCCCTTCTCTCCTTTTCTCTTTCCTACATTCTTAGGTCTTTTCCCACAGTAAGCTATCTCCAGTATTTCTGCTTTCCATTCCACAGGCTGTCCCCAACAGCAGAAACTAATGTCATGATGCCAACAATTATGATGTAACTGGAACTAAAACATGAGAAAGTTCTGCAAAACAACATTAGTTATCCCCGTACCCTCCACTGCACAGTCCTTCTAAATATGGTATCAGGAGGCTGCTAAGTAATCCAGGAAAATTATATTATCTTGCACAAGCAAGTGTACTACAGCCCCCTTTTAAAACTTTTGACATATCTACAAGCTGGAGAGGACACCATGATGACTTTCTGACTTCTTTAGAAAGAGAAGCCTTGGAGTTTTTTACCCACATCCACCAGGAATCAGGGAGATGACTGATGACTATTTTTTTTCATGTATTAAGGAGAGAAGGAAACAGGAGCACCTCAAGAATGTATTTGTTTGGGGGTTTTTGTTTGTTTGTTTTTGGTGTAGTTGTGGTTCTTTGGTCAAAATTCTGTTGTAAATTGCAGGTATGAGTGTTTTAAAAGAACATCCTCTATTTCAGATGATAAAAGGACAAGGATGTCATGTCAAAGGTGCCCAGGGAAAGATGTAGACAACCAGGCATGTCTGCAGGGTGCTTTGCAGACCTTGATCACACACACAGGCCATCCAGGTACAACCCAGCTGCAAACTGGAGGCTGGTGGCCAGCCCAGATGCTGCTGAATTGCAAGGCAGAGTTAGCTCATCCTGATGAGATACTGGTATCTCCACCAGGTCCTGGTTATCTTCAAGACTGTGTGTAGGCCCATGTTGGCATAGCAGGTGGAGATGATTCTCCTGTTTTTATTGGCTAGCTTCAGAAAACCTGATAATTTGCGCTCCCTTTTGGGTGGGAACATCTTGCACATGATATTGGTGTGCTTGCTAGGCATGTGGGAGACCCTAACTTAAAACAAACAACCTTCCAAGTATGATCTTCTTAGAGCCCTGTCAGTGGTCCTTCAGCAAGGTGCACATGTCAATCCATCTGGAAAAATTCCATCCAGACAGGCAGCCATCTCTACCAGTGGTTGGGAGCATGTACGTAGATTTCATGAATAAAATTGTCTCCAAATCCTGGTGTTCCATTTCACAGCCATTTTGAGTTCGCTGCATAGCAATGACAACAGAAGACTAAGCATGGGATGCAAATCCCAGCCCAGAAACAGGGTCAACAGCTCCTAGGTGCTGCTGCAGTGATGGGGAGAGCTGGCATACCCGAGCCTTTGAGCTCTGGTGCAAATTGTTAGCACAACCCTGTCCTAAATGCAGTTATGGGACAACAACTAGAAAGGCTTCAGAGTCAGCTCCACCTTCAGCTCGTTTTGAGGTGGAAGCAAAACCACCTTTGACATCTTCTGCCCAAGGGACCTAGTGGCCTGGGGCGGGATGGGCTGGAGAGGACATGCTGTCTGTAAGCTTAATTCAAAGCGTTATGAGCAGGCCCTGACCCTGCTGGCTGATGTGCTTCCTGAGCAGCCGTGAGTGCCAGAAGAGAGCAGAAAATGGCTGGCACCAGGATGGCCCTTTACACTCTGGGATTTCCCGTTAGTGAGCAAGTCAATGGTTAAAATGACTTCCTGTTTTCTTTACCCCCCAAAAAAGTGCAGTCAGCCTCTGGTCCAAATATCCCAAGGATATTACTTCAATTTATCTTTCATCTTAGACTATATCAATTTCCCAATCTGCTTTCAGCCTTATGAAGAAAATGGCACTTTATAGACGAAAAAGACTCAACTGTTTAAAAAAATAAATGGCAGTGGGTGTGTGCTGCTGGATTTATGGCTGAGAAGGTAACACACAGGCAGTGCCCTGCACTTTGATAGCTTAGCACTTCTGTGATGTGTGAATGAAGTCCAGCAGGCCCAGGACCATGTTAATCTCCAGGGTTTGATCTCTGTCTGTAATGAGATGCCGGCAGCTTTTACTTCAAAGCCTGCATTGATACAGATAATCTTGTGAAAGGCTCTCTGCATTTTGAGCCAGCTTGTATTAGGGATTACAGTGACAACAGAAGGAGATGATGGAAGAGGAGGCACTTGTTTGATGCTCACTCCTTCAGTTTCTTTCTAATATTCATTTTGTTTTTAATTTCCAAAGGGTAGTGTGGTCCCATCCCTCCCTCCCTCATCTCAGCAGGACTCACTCTATCAGATGAACCCTGTGTGCTATGGGGCAGGCAGGCTGACCAAGGTGCTCTTCTGCCCAGGAAGTCTATGAAAATTTGTCCATTTGGCGCTGAAGTGGTCGATGCTACATCATCTTGGTTGAAATATGGGCAGAGATTGCATTAGAAATGGCACAGGCAGTTAAATGTTACAGTTCCAAACTTCTGAGGTTATTTCTTTCTCAAAACAGTTGTAAGGGAGTAAGGGAGAGGGTAAAGATGACAGTAGACCACAGGCTATGAGAAGTATGTTATAAAGCAAAATGAACACTAGTTTCACATACGCAATTATGCTTTCTATTGAAAGTATATAATTTTCAAGGCGTGTCTGACCAGGAAACAGAACTGAAATATTTCTGAGTTGACGAACACTACTGATCTAAGAGAAAAACGATGGCAAACGTGTATCTTGATTGCTCTTCCAGCAAGGACATTCACAGAAATGAACCAAAAGCTGGACTATAAATTTAATTGAAATAGATAGAGATTAATATCTTGGACCCCAGTGCTGACTTCATTATTCTCAGAAACCTTTTTGAGGACTATTTATATATTTAAGGACAGTTAAACCTATATTTTTCAGGCCTAAAAAATAATAATGTGTCATTTAGTCTATATTTCTACCTGTCTTACAGGGACAGCAGCAATGACTGCAGAACACTGGGAAAAGTCATAGGGGTAGGATGAGCAGAGAAGTGCTTGCACCAGATTAATTCAGTCACTCTCATGTGCCCTGGCTATTTCCCATGTGGGGACATGAAGCCCAGGTTAGGTTTTGGGATGCTACCACTAGCAGCATCCAGGCTTTAGCAAGTTAGTGACTTCACAGAGGAAATCCAGCCCTGTTCTCAGGAAAGAGTGATGTACTGGGTTGGTTCAAGATCTCATAAAGGAAACATCCCTTCAGGTTTTAACCATCACACACTTAGATCTAGCATCCCTTCTTGAGCAAAAGAGCCCCATAACTCTTTCACAGACATGATAAAATGCAAAGATGTAAACTGTATAAATGAGGAGACTGAGAACAGAAGCTGAGGCAGCTAAATCTTTCCTGCAATATGAAGAGCGCTGGATGGCAGACATCGCGCTGGGAGCAGAGTGATACACACAGCTCCCAGCAGGAGAGACTTGAGAAAGTGTAGATGTTTGCTTGACTGAATCACCAGATTAAAGAGGTTGATTGATTTCCAAAAACATCATTCAAGGAACTTTATCCAAATGGTAATGGTAAATTCAGTGGTCTAAATTTAAAAATATGATTAGGTTATAAAATAGTTTAAGGAACAACAGCATAAAAGAAATTAAAGCCGCTCTAAGCACTGCTTCAACACATCAGAATCAAAAGGTTTGGCAGAGGTCTGCGTGGACAGCTGAAACCTGGGGCCTAAAAACAATGGTCAGATAGGACAAGGCCACTGCAGAGAAGCAAGGTGAATTCTTTGTGCCCATGGGCTCTTGTAGCAGAAACTGGGAGATTCCCACACCGGAATCTTCTTGGGAGAGGATGCTTGGCCAGGGTGTCTCCAAAATTTAGGGGGATTACATTGAAGAAAACATGACAAAAATAGATGGGATGGGGCCCACCAGACTGCCAGGAGGAAACAGCAAGAGATTCGAGATAACCTAAGGATATTTGGATTCAAGTGCCCACCTTGCCAAACAATTCATTGGTATGTCATGAAGCAAAAGAGCCACCAAGGTTAAGAAAGGTGTTAGAAGGATCTGGGACACTAGAGGCATGTAAGCCTGAGGTCTGTACCAGCCAAAATAATAAAAGTTACAATAAAAGATCAGATTAGGGAACACCTTAAAACATAGATAATGATACACTTGCTAAGAGCCAGGAGGGCTTCTGGAAATACTGCCTCTCCAATTTCTCAAAGTTCTTGAAAGAAGGGATGCATGTATTTATAAAGGTTATCTAGGAAAGTCTCTCCATAGACTCTTAAGGAAACTAAGAAACTAGGGGAAGAGAGAAGTTCCGGTATAGAGAAATAGCTGAAAGTCAGGAAATAGAGCACAGGCAAAATGGTCGTTTAGCTCAATAGGTGGAAGTTACCAGTGGAAATTTGAAGGATCTGCACTGAGATCTGTTCTGTTCAAAACACCCATAAATAACATGGAAAAGGGCATGAGCAGTGAGAGACAAAGGTCACACATGATACAAAGTTGTTTAAAGTAATAAGGGCAGGTTATGACAAATTGCAGAAGCATCTTGTGAGACTGTGTGAAACGTCAGGTGAAGTTTTGTGTAGCTAAGGATAAAGAAATAAAAAAAGGCCATGAAAACCAGTCTTGGTTTCACACATCGGATTTTGATAATTTTCTGTTGAGGAGCAGATCTTTAGGATTAGGACAGGTGACTCCATAAAAGTACTGCTGCAGTGCTGCAGGGTTGTGGAACTACTTGAAAAAGTATGCAAAGGACAGAAGCAGTTTTAATCAGTTCAAGGGAAGACTGGACAAGCACTTGGAAGAAAATCCATTGCAAGTCACTTGACAAATTGCCATGGGTTCACAAAAAGCCCAGTGCTTCTGTTTCATTCCTCTCCTGCCCCCAGACCAGGCTGCCTTTGAACCCCTTACCTCTGGAGCCCTTGGGTGCTTATGGGGAGAAGTGAAACCACAAAGGGGATTAACACCTGAGAGCCTGTGGGGGCTCTGAGAAGGCCAAAGGGGGGCTGGGACAAGGTGGAAATGAGGCAATGTTAACTGCATGGAGGAATGAGCCTACATGACTGATAAAGGGCAGCTGGGTTGCTGCCTCTGTCTTACACAACGTACTTGTGGCGAAGCTGATGTCTGAGACATGGCATGTCTGGAACTGTACCTCCCAAACTGTCTAGGGATTTTAAAACAATAGTATGAGATAATTACTGCTCACAAAGTCACATGTGAGGGCAGTAGAACAAAGACTAGATAGATCCAGCAATTGAGAGAGACAGGACATGCACATTCCCAGTGAAACTGAAGGTCTGCACTGAGAACCAGCAAAAGGGTTGAAATGGTTTTTAGGTAGGAAGCAAGCAGAACCTCCCCTGTTGGAAAGTAAGTTAGCTGAAGCAAGTGATCAGAATGCATTCTTACCTGAACAGGATCACAAGGGCCAAAAGCTAGCTCTGCACTGCAGTGAACAAGGACACTCATAGGGGATCTGTCTCACAGGATGGGTCTATCACAATGACAGGGACAGGGAAGTCTTTGAGGGAAGAGATTTTGAAGCAGTTGACTTTGAAGCATAAAATAATATGTATATAAATATAAAATCATTATATTTACTTATATAAGTAATATAAGATGAGATAAACTGGGGGGCAGGTAGAGAGAGAGAGTAAAGATGGAAAGAGAATGAAAGAGTGTTTAGGACTGAATGGCTCAGGAAAACTACCAGAACATAAAAAAATTCCATAGAGAAGACAGGACCAGCATAAAAATAAATAAGAAAGAAAATAAAGTAACAGGCACTAGGAAACTAAACTGTTGGTTTCAGTCCATGAAGTAAAGCATGGGCATGGAGGCAAAAGTGAGAGATGCACAGGTGAGGACTGTGTTTGATTTCGGTGACAAGTTATGGACACATCTGCAATGCCTCATACCCAGCTGTATATTACCTCACTCCTTTGTCTGCACATGAGACTCATCTTGTATGACAGCTTCTGGCAAATTGCAGAACTGTGATTTTCATTTTTTCACAACCCCTGTAGCATAAGTTCTCCATGGAGAGTGTTGCATAAGTCCCTGCCCCAACTGATTCCCCTTGGATACAAGGGCACAAACGGAACCCCACAAGCTCCAGGGCATCTCTGTTCCCAAGGAGGGTTGCAGATCCCAGTTCAGAAATCCTGATGGGCTCAGCCACTGTGTTCATCCCCAGACCTGACAAGGCCCATAGCCCCAGGAGCCTCACAGAGAGCCTCTCTAAAGGCACAGTTGGTGGAAAGGCAAGGAATATGAAGAAATGTGTTTTTCCCAGAAGGAGCACACTGCAATTGTACTATCAATTATAAACTGAAAAAACACCAAAGAATCACTGGGGTTCATAGTCTGTGATTAGACAGAGACCTTAATTTGTGCTTGCCTGTGTCCAGAGGATGTCTGCTCAGGGCTGAACCTACCAGCTTTTGCAAAGGGAACAGAAGAGAAGCATATACCACTAAAGCAATGTACTGACTTGCTTCATTAAAATCAGCAGCCGCCACAGAGGAAGTTTCCTGCAGGACCACTAGTCAAGCAGCAGACACTTTCAGGCAGTCTTGATGGAAAGAGAAGACAAATCCCCATTTTTAGTGCCTTGCTCTCTCAGTTTCCTTCGGACAAACTGTCCAGTGTTGAGGGCCTGAGGCCATGCACAGAGAGAGGATGGGGCATGAGGAGGAGGCACACAGTATGAGGAAGGTAGAGGGGAAACTCTCCCCTTGTTTCCTACTCCTCACGACACCAGCAGTTTGACATGCTGAGCATCTGCAACCTGATTTCTGAGGTGAGGATCGGGGGTATCCGCTCCCCCAGATGCAGTGCTTCCCTTCTTCATCTGTGCAGGAGCACAGGGTGGAAAGAAGGGTGTGTAAATAAATAAAATTTAAAAAGCTCCCCAGCTTCAGCAATGCAACAGCTGGAGATGTTCTGCACTCACAGTAGCTGTCTTTCTCCAAAAGACAAAATCCAAAGTAAAACAAGAAAAAGAGATGTTTAATTTTTTTTAAACCAAATTACTTATTATGTAAGTAAAGAAAACAGATCATCATAACCAGACTTGAAACGATCACAAATCTTGTTTCATTAACGGCAGAAGCAATGACTTTTCTGCGAGGCAGTTAAATGTCTCTCTGTTTAGCAAAACAAGAAAGGCAGCAAGTTAAATTAGTATCTCTTGCTTCAGAAAGCATCAAAGAACAATTTTTTATAGCACATGTTAAAGACATAATTTGTTTGTGTAGTATAATATATTATTATATTCTATTAAATGTACTTTCCAAATATATGTCCTCCTTCTGTGCCTGTACTTCTATGAGATTTACACTAATTTATACACCTTCAGAATCATAAAATGCTGCTATTCTTACTTCAAAGACTTTTCTTGAGAATGAGCTGGAGATTTTCATCAAGCATTTCACGTCACCTAGATGTTATTGCTTTTAAGTGTCTTCAGAACACTACAGAAATCTCTCTCCAAGCTTTTATTTGGTTGAAACAAGCACCTGCAAGATATACGCAGAATTATTTTCCTAGGAGACAGGCTTATCATGGCTTCAGCCAGAGGGAATCTGTGTTTTATCTCACCTGATGCAATACCCCATGTTAGTCTTAATTCACACTTCACTTCTGGTAACCTCTAGGGCACCTTTAATGACTACTGGAAATCTTCTCTAGCAGGCTGTACATTTTAGGAAGAAATCCTTTGAATGAAGTCGATGGTTTCTGGCTTCTGGAAAGGTTTTACTCCTTTGTTTCCAGCTGCTACGTATGTGGAACATTCCCGAGTGCTTCTGACTATAAAGTGGCTGTAGAAATGCAATTCCACTACAGGAGTACAGCCACAAAACCAACCCAAAATCTCAATATTTTGCATTCTCTGCTGTCTTATTTGCCTTGCCTGCCACCCTATACTGCTTGGCTCATAAGACACGTACTTGCATGGTGAGTAAAAACCTGTACCTGACATAAGACACCAGAGAATCAGTCTCAGCAGCGAGAAAACAGGGGTCCTGACCAGATGAATGTCTTATGAGAGGTCACATGCTGCCAATGCTTCACAGGCAGATGTTAACACCCTTCCAGGAGCCTCCAGCCAAAGGCATCTTCCCAAGTTTCCGTCAGGGGCAAGAGTCTCTCCTCCATTTGCAGCACTGGACAAGCATGTCTGAAGAGTCTTGAATTTCATCCACATGTGGAAGAAGAGCATGTACTTCTTAAATAATAACAGCATCTTTGCAACATTATAACTTAAACATTTCTAAACTCTCATGCCTCTGTGGTGCTGCCTCAATTTTTCAGATGAAGGAATAGCGAAGCAAGAATCCATCGTCTCTTCTGCATCATAGCAGATCAATGCCAGAAATTGTCAGCTGTTCTGACTCCCTGAGCTGAGACCATGCTTTCTTAGCCTTTTAGACCAAAAAGCTGATGTTATGTGAGAAAGAAGGAGAGTCAGAGCTGTGTTACTATCGATTGGCTCTTGGGGTCTTCCCAGAGCAGAGCACAGGCCATTCCATGGCATCAGGGTCGAGAAAGCCACAGTGCCTATAGCACAGCAGTACCTGCCTGGTCTAGCCAGCAGGCACCAGGGTGCAATTTATACTTGTTTTTGCTACTCTCCAAAATGTTTTCTCAGTGTGCTTCTCATCTTTATAACTGAAGGTTCATGGAAGCAATTCTGAAATGGAATCTTAGAATTAAAAATAAATAAAAAACCACACAAAAAAACAACAACAACAAAACCAAACCAAGAAAACACATAACTTCTGGGAAGGGTGAAGGGAGATCAAAAATGCTGCCTTTGTACATAGAGACTCCATATGGAATTTTTCTCCTATGATTAATTTTATGAAGCTGTACTGGTAAATCAGGGAAGATATTAGAAATTAATAGAGGAAACAATTGTCATATTCAGGGAAAATGAGAGAAGTTTTCCTTTGGAGACTTCAATTTTTTAAAGAAATAAGAGATATTGGTAAGTTCAGAAGATTTCTACATCTCTGTTCTGCATTGTTAAAAAAACAGCCCTCTTATGACCAGGAAATAGAAGTCAGAATTGTTTAATTTTCAAATTTGCTACAGAAGTTAGAAGAAAATTCTTTGGCTCTTCCTTGATGAACCATTATCTAGTACTGGTGTAATTCTGAAAATGCGAATTCTCCGTCAGAAACTCAATTATTGCACCTCTTTGCTCTGAAATGTCTGCATTTTAAAAATGTACCCATTGGCACTTGTAGCTTTTTTGCAAGTGTGACACAGATTCATGTCTTGGAATACTCATAGTAGTGTTCTTCCTCATTTCCAGAATATGGAATTTTAGGAATCCCATTTTTCAGAGGACAGTTTGACTTTCATTGAGCTCCCCAATGCATGTCACAAACTTGGAATTTGAATTATCCCTCTGGAGAGAACTTGAACTTGCCATAGCATATGAACGCAAGACACTACACAATTAATTCCTCTCTCTTTTATTGTTTTAATTTATTTATGCATATTTTTCCTGGATTTTTAATTGCTATTTAATTTTTTGTTGTTGTTTAATAAAAATCTTATCCTCTTTTTTTCCTATGTAATGATGAAGGAGTATAAGAGTCATTGGATTAGACTTGTACAAACCTGTGTCATTCTAGCACAGGCAGAAATAAAAGAAATGTTTTCCATATAAGGCCCACATTGTAAGCCTGGGACCAAGAAAATAAACTGTACAGGAACCAAGATTTCTGAAGTTACAGCACCAAAAAAACAAAATTACACTGACAAGAAATTTGTAGAGCAGCTAGCTAAGGATGCTGGGATTCCCACATTCTAGATTTCCTCTCTTACTTTTGGAACTGTCTGCTTACTACACAGTGTTCAATTTTGATAAAGAAGTATTTACTCCACACTCTGAGCTGAATGAGTGGCGGCTACTTCTAGGACACGTCACTTCAAACTGTCCTTAAAGCAGAGGTTACTGAACAACTCGTGGTCTCCTTATAGTCTCAAGTATTGCTGCAGACCTGCCTCTGCAACTCAGAGGTATGGTATATACTTTTAAGGTGATATTAATACCAGTGCTACTAGAAACCACAAGAAATTATTGTGGTTTGCAGTTTCATTCCAACCTCTCAACTCAATCCAGATGTTTGTTTCAGGTTTGCACATTTTTTCAGGAAATCTGGACAAAGTTCTTCAAAAATTAAGTTACTTCTTTGTTTGTGGTAATAAAAAAAAATAAAATAAAACCTAAACAAATAAAAATAAACACCACAAACAACCATAAAACCCAAATCCCAAACTACAGAATTTACAAAAGCAGGAAAAAACCTGATCACCTTCATAGATACAAATTTATCTCTCTCCCTCCTCTTTCAATGCCTTTCTTTACTTAGGAAGAGCCCTTGAATATGCTGTGAATGAATTCAACACAATGACAATGCCATCTCTGTTTTTCTTTTGAGTAACCAGTCAGAATGAGCAGTTTCAAGTACCTCACTATTAGGCATTGTTTCAATCTCCAAAATCTATTTCTTCCTCTTTTATGCACCCTGTGAAGTCATTAGACCTGGGAAACACTTTGAAGGAGTGACATGATCTATACTTAGATTTGTAATTCCATTTCTGATCTTTTCACTGCTCTTCTTAGGTCATGTTAGGTGTTCTTGCTCCATACTGAACAGTTTTCAGCCAGAGAAACCCTAAATAATTTTCATAGATATTGCTTTTAGGGCATGGCCTTTCCTTTTGTTGCATATTTTTGTTCCTAACTGGAAAATTCAAATTTTATCCTATTAAAACAGGCTAACAGTTCTGGATACTTTTTGTAATTGAGTTCAGCATCAGGTTTTCCATGACATGGAATTCTGATTAATAGCTGTCCAAGCCACCCAAATATCATTTAAAATAGCTTCAATATAACTTTCCTTGGCACTTTTGAAATTAACATGATATTTCAAGATTTATAACAAATAAGCATCAGCAAATGAAAGATTTAATCTGTAGCTATTCAAAATATTTATTTCTAATAGCTATTGTCCAACAGCCTACTTAGTCTTTAACAGACTGCAGTCATTTATCATCCTTTTGTGGCAGCAGCCCATTATCTTGCTATTTCCTAAATGGAAAATAGTGGTTTTATTGAATATTTTATTTTGTATCATTACTATGTCTCTTTTAAATACTGGTCCTGTATCATTGCTTCCATTTCTCTTGTTCATGATACAGATAAAAAGCTTCTCTTTTCAATGTGCTTTGCTCCACCGTGGTGCCAGCTTGTCACGCCAGCAATGTTTTCATCTTCCCTCTTCAGTGTTTTCTACTACAGAACCTGCAATCTCTGTTCATTGGCGTTTGGGTGGGACGAAGTGAACATTTACTATTTATTTTGGTTTTAACTTGTTCTCCATTCCCTACTGCACCAGAATGAGCTTTTTAACACAAACTTGTCTTGTTTCTTGCTTGACTTCTCTATCTATATCTATTTTGTCCATCTAAGCAGCTCCTTTTAAGAATTCTCAGGATCTGCTCACATTTTT
Source organism: Lepidothrix coronata (assembly GCF_001604755.1). Lineage (NCBI taxonomy): Eukaryota > Metazoa > Chordata > Aves > Passeriformes > Pipridae > Lepidothrix > Lepidothrix coronata. The sequence goes on from NW_016690260.1 coordinate 3,223,660, forward strand.
TCTATCCACGCTCTTCTTCACAGGATTTTCACTGGTAATGTTGCTCAGCTGGAAAACACCAGCTGGTTGAAGCACAGAATAACTCCCAGTTGGATCCATCTGGCTAACCACTGGCCCCAGATGCCAGACCCTGCATCTCAGGGAGGTGAAAAGCTTCACTGCTGATGGATGAACCTTTCCTGTTCCCTCTTTAGCACCATTTGACACATTTTAGTGTGTGGAGTTTGTCTTTCTGTCACTGAACTAGATGCTACTACGGTGGAGGCAAAGTAATTCATAATCATCTTCCATTTTGCATGATTCCCAAAGATGCTAATGTTAAGCCCTTGTGTCCTAGGTCTCTCTGGTGTGGGACAGGGAAAGGAGACAAATTTGCTGACAGACAAACCTCTGCAGAGGTACAAAACATATCCTTTACAGCTCCCTAGAGCTGTAGGATGTAGAAATTTAGGAATTCCATTGAGAATTAATTTATTTTCAGTCTCAGATGTTGCCTTATTTTTTAGCTGTAAATTCCCTTCTTCCTGCAGAGATCAGACACCAAAAAAAAGTTTGTTTTCTCAGAAATTCAATTTTCCATTAATTCATCAGAAGATTGTGGAATATGCTCAGTCTACACCACAGGCACAGCATGTTTCACTTAAATGTGAATAATTACGTTAACTAAGGGAATTAAGGATGCAGTGCAGTACTACTCTACAAAGTTTTACCAAGAGGTTGTGATTCCCCCACCCTGCCATGGATCTGCAGTGGCAGATGGAGAGGAAAGGATCTAAATGAACACGATATCTTTGCAAGCAAGATGTATTAGTGCCTGCAGTGAGTTAGGAGTTGTACTTGTTCATGTATAGGCAAAACAAAGACCAGGCAATTTAGTTCCTATTTGGAATGGACAAAGAGTCTGCTAAGTGATATTTGGGATTATCCTGCACAGAGATTTCAGCACAATTTTATACAGAGTTACCACAACTCTGGAGCTCCTGGCAGGAGCAAACACACAGGTTCGTCTGCACAACATTACAAACCAGCAGGTCTGGGTAGGTCAAATGACTGGGTAATTCTGTCCAGCATTTTTATGTGATCTCATAGCACATACTCATACTGTGCAAAATTTACTTTGTGATATAGTAAAGTCTAAACACTTCAAACATTTTTAGTTTCCTGAGGCTTGTCAGAGCCCTGTCCCATTATATTGAGTAGCATGTTTAATTTTATCAGTCTATCAGTTGAATTCTAAAGTAAATAATATTTGAACAAGATGAAGAACATAAAGTTGCAAAATAAAAAGCTTTTTGAAAAACACCCTATTACTCTGTTCAAACACCCCAGCATTAGAGTGCTTGGAAACCTCTTAGAGCTAAGTGTGCATTTTTAAATAACATAAGTTGTTCAGGCTGCAGTTACTGAATTCCAGCTTGACACTGAGCACTTAAAGAGTTTAGAGAACCCAGACTCTTTTATCAGCTTGCAGACAAGGGCACTAAATGTCATGTGGGCTTCCTTTTGGCTTGCAGCCACAAGCTGCACACAGTATTTAATGTAGTCTCTAGTTCTTAAAGTATTAGAAAAACCTGAAAACAAAGTGCCTGCCAATAGTGAAATTGGTGGGGGTTTTTTACATTCTACAGTATGAATTTCAGGTTTGGTATGCCTCAAAACTTCCCTAAAAGCAGAGGTGGGGGGGGTTGCCTGGAACTTCTTCTCAAGACAGAGAAAATCCTCAGTCAGAGTCCTGGAATCATGTGTTCAAATTTTCCATCCCTACATTTTGTATGTTGATTATATAACCCACTTAGTTATGGTTTTTTTTTGTCTCACGCTTTACCAGAAAATAAGATATGGATCATGTACATTGCACTACTTATTGTGACGTTTCTTTTGTTCGTAGTAAAATATTTAAATTAAGGAGCTAAATTCACCATAACTTAATGCTTTTACACAGAAAAAAAAATAGTGAGGAAAGATAATACAATCTTTAAATCTGTTCAATACACTCTTTTTTAAGAATTAATTTTTTTACATCATCTGATGCATAATATTTTCTAAAGAGAAACATTACTTTGAAAAGCTATCAAACATCAATATGTATTTATAGAGAGGTTGGCATAAAAAAGATACAAACAGGTAATAGTTTACATTGAAAGAAATGAGTCCAGTTTAATCTCAGTAGTAATAGAATGAAGCAGTAGGAAAGAAAGGTCTGAGATATCCTCTAAATTAGAAGTTCCAAGAAGAGATGAAAGCATATTATTCTTAAGAGGACTTTAACCATGAACAGTCCTCACAAATGCTGATATTTCCAAAAGTTTTGTGAAGGTAATATTCCAGTTTGCTTCCAAGAACCTGTGGTATTTCCATCCCATTTTGAGCATAGTGTTGTCAGATATAACCCATAATTTCCGCTCTGTGTTACCCCAGACTAGCATCTCTTCCACCCACCTGCTTCACAGCATCCAGACCCATTCAACCACAGGATGACCCCTGCTCTTTAGTAATCTAGGTAAACTCTCATTTCTAGTCATTCTTATCTCCAATCCTCCTATTTGATCTCTTTTCAGCAATATGCGACCTTTGCCTTTATGAAGATATTCACTCACTTCTAACCAAAGGGAGCAGAGATGAGGAAAAATATCTCGATACAAAGGATGTGTAAATTGGTGGGAAGATGGTGGGTGTGGTTTTGAGGCAGTTTCCCACACTCCAGCCTACAAAGTTACTGCTGTGTTGGGGTTGACCACAAGGAAGAGGTGACATTCCCAAGTAAACTTCCTATGCGTGGCTGTAATATGCACCTCAGGTGACCAACATGTTGCAAGATGTGGAGGGACATCCTTGAGGAACTGGAGAATACCCCTCAGGTCTCTTCTCAGGCTGGAATTTGGATCCTGAATATTGAGGTGAGAGCACCTGCTATGTACAAGTAATCATGAAATTATTCAGCATCCCGTATTTTTCATGTTGCCAGCCATACCACAGCCCAATGCTGAGACACTGCCTTAGGAACCAAGGTGGCAACAGCATGGACCCTATATCTCTCTCAAGGTCCGTGGTCTGATATCAGTGGCATCAGTGACATTTCTAAGCCTTAGTTCAACTGTGACAAAGCCTGCCACCAGGCTTTAGCCTCACTTTTATGTATCCCAAGGCATGTCAGCACCTCCAGATTTAGGGAGTGTTTCCTTGAGAATCTGGAGGGCTCAGAGCAAGTTGCCTGAGCTGTAGCCCCGTGTTGCCTCCCAGTCTGGTTATGAGCTTGTTGCTGTGTTTGGGCACGATGTGGCTCGGCACTCCCCAGCCCCAGCGGACCGTCCATTGAGGCATTCCCTGCAGATGGCACTCCTCTCATCCAACTGCAGGCACACAAGCTAGCTATTGAGAGTAGAATAAAATAACATCAATTACAGTGAAGTACACTGGGAAGACAGTTCCTGGGCTAACTCATCATGTCCCAAAAGAGGGTTCTTCCAGGATCTTTGGGTGCTAAAACCCAGATGCAGCAGTACAGACCGGGCATTGTGTTTTAGCTCAGTCTGAGGGTGAACATCTAGCCATCAGCTGTGTCTTATGCAAGAAAGTGAGTAATTGTCTGCATTTACAAAACAGGGAAATTTGTAGGAAAATTGCATGTTCTGAAACTGATTTTGTTGAAAATCTGTATTTCCTTTCCACATATGGGTTTCTTACTTTCTTTTATGCTTTTTGACATTATGTACACAAAAGGGCTTTAATTCAATTACTTCTCTCAGTATTAAATTATTCTGACATTGTTTATTCCATTACTTCTTCTACAAATTTGAGGAGGCTGAACACTGGTTTTAATTCTGTCTGTCAGTTCCTGATTCATTGCCATTGCAATGTACATCATTTGAAGTGGGAAATATTAGCAAAAGCTGGAAATTGCTCAAGGACATACTACTGGATGCACCCAGACTGAAAATCCAGAGAGAGAAGGGGAAAAAACAGTTATTCTGGCCACATAAACCTCCTGGTTAGAAGTATATCTGAACAGAACAACAGAAGTGAAACATTTGTGTTTGAATATGAGGAAAGTTGATAACAAGAGATGAGGTACAAATTGAAATTGGAGCCAACTGATAAAACAGAAAAAAGGTAAAGAAATTAATGAAAATTCAGTCTGCAGTGGCATTAATAATGCAGTATATAAAATGTGTGAGGAAGAAAAGGAACTCAAACAAAGTCTCTGTAGATATTTAATAGAAGCTTTTGCCTTCAGAACAAAGCGGAAGAACTGATTGAACTTGTAGGACATACATGCGCTGCAAAGCTAATCATCTTTCATGAAGGAGGATTCAAGCCAGAATCTACTAAAATTAAATCTTCTTAAATCAAAAGGACCAAATATCTTACCCCAGAGGGTCCTGAAGACTGGGGAATTGCTGAAATTAATACTTTAGCAATAAACACATTGGCATTTCCCCTGGCTTCAATACATTCTTATTTTTCCAAGGCTGAAAAAGGAGGAGAGGATCTACCCAGGAACTGCTACACTGCTTCTCTATCCAAGCAAAATAATGGAACATATTCTCTCCAAACAAACAACAAAAAAAAAGATTATGAGAGTAATACAGAACCAGCACAGGCGTGTAGGGTTTCAAGGAGCACAGATCTTGTCAAACAAACCATTTCTGTTTTGGAGAAGACGACATTTCTTGTTGATAAAGGCAACCTGTTGACTGATGCAGTTTATTTGAACTTCTCCAAAGTCTTTGGTTTGGTACTACACTAAATTTTAACTCAAATATTTATACAGAAATAAACAGACACGCCCAAGATTAAAAATCTGGCTCCCTTACCATCTCCGCTATGTCAGTATTTTTAGCAATGCAAAGGTGTGGGGAGCAGGACCGAAGTGTTGCAGGCTTTGACAAGGCAGTGACAAAGGAGACCTACAGCCGGTCGGTGTGGACACTTAAGGAGTGAAGAAGCTTTTCAAGGCAAAAATACCTAACAGTGGGGAGACAATTTAATGCTGCTCACAGATATCATAGGAAAGCCAAGACTTCTTTGCTCTTGTCGCTATGTAAGAAGCAGTGACTGCCAATAAAGAATAAGGCTAGACTGGATCAGACTAGATGGGGCTTTGAGAAGGCTGGTCTAGTGGAAAGTGTTCCTGCCCATGGCAGGAGAGTTGGAACTGGAGGATTCTTAAGGTCCCTTTCAACTCAAACCATTCTGTGATTCTGTGATTCCATGTCGGGTTTGAAAACTCTAACTCAAAGTCAACATAACATATATATTCCATACAGCCTAAAAAAAATCACTTTTTTTTTTAATTGGTATTTTTACTTATTTTTATATTGTGAATGTTGTATCCTAATCTTGTGAATTACCAGAGACCTAAGAAAGATATGTAAACAATTGACTTTACAAGACATGTTTGTACATATACAGGAATAGTGAAATCTTTGTCCCTTTCATATTTAAATATGGTACATCATTATCACAGGTTAGCCTGATGCACTTAAGACTGCATTTTTGCATCCATTTCTACCTGTTTACATCAAATAGTTACAATGTATATTTATAGATACTAAAATCTTACAGTTAAATTTGAACTAGTCACGGAAACATACACACATTTTCACAGTTCAATTCTGTTCGTATAAAAAAATGAGAAAGAAAAGGCATGTGAACATAACTGAATCAAATATTAACACATGAAACAGAATACATTATGTGGTATAATTTCCATGATTCTGCATTTTAAGGAGCAGTTGGCCTACACAGCAGACTTTGCATTTGCAAACCCAGTGGGATAAGAATAATTTCCTATTTCCTCGTACTATTGTGTTCAATTTTTTAATTCCTACAGCAACCTATAGCATATTCAAGGACAGATTAAGTCTGAACTTCTAATGCAAGGAGAACATTTTTATATGCCACAGAGGAGCAAATAAAAAGCTCACTACTTTTCTGCTCGTCGGTCACTTCTAATGGTCAAAAACAGGTGGAGTGCAAGAAAGGTAAGCTGATGCAGATTTCGGCTTTTGTCAGAGAGATGCAGACAGGTAATACATGCAGAGTACAACTAGCACATAACCTTACAGTCTAAATCAGAAATGTTTTTAGTTAAAAAAAATCAATAATATACAAAGGAAGTAAATTTGAGAATTCGAAGAATGTGGGAGTAAAAGGGTGCCTTTTGCCATGGAGAAAGGTGGGAAAACTTTCTGAAAGATAATTTCATGGCTGTTCAGTACGCACTATCCCAGCACAATCGTTAATATACTTTTTCATATTGGTAAAAGAACCCAGTTCCATCACACTACTGTTCAAATATTTCTGAAGCAAAATATTTATCTATGTAACCTTCAGGAAAGTAAAATAAAGCAGTGCTAGAACCAAGCAGCCACAGTGCATGTGCTTGAGGTCACTGCCATGTGCTCAAATAGCATCACACTACTGTCACACCCCATTCCTGGGAATCTGCAGAGCTATAGATTTGGCAGCCTGGATAATAAATAGGCCAATACACGTGCCTGATCAACAAAGTAAAAGAAAAAAAAAAGTTGCTTAATTAGACAGTTCAGATCCTCTATGATTTTCTGTTTAAGCATTTGATAGATTTCTACTTTCTTGTTTTAGATTACATAGACACTTGCAGTACACCAGAAAATTTGAAATGAAGTTGTAACCAAGATTCAGTAGTGACTCTGCATGGATGACCAATGACACTACCAATGATGAATGCAGCAGTAGCTGAGGGCTGAGTATGGTCCACGACAGGACATGCTCCTTAATGGATGCTGCTCCAGGTTGGGCTGCCTCGCAGCATCCCCCCATCCATCCATCTGTCCATCTGGTCCCCACGTGAACAACGTCTGTTCAGAGACAGGTTTCAATCACTCACTCTGCACAAAAGAGAGACAGCTGCCCTGGCAGGAGACAGTGAGTCCAGCTTGTGGTCTGCTGCTGCCCACTGTACCATCAGAGGTCACAGATCTTGATCATAAGCCAGCATGAGTCTAAATTTCCACTGACTTTAACAGGGCATGATTTTGCACACATAATTTTAAGTCTAACATGCAGATAGTATTTCCTCTTCTTTATTTATCTTCAATAACATTTAAAATGCGTTTATTCTGGCTACGTAGGTCAAAGAAGATTTGTTTTATTTCCCAGAGCTTAATAAAAAACTATTGAATGCTAAATCGAGTATTGAAAACTTATTTCTCAGCCAGATTTCACAGATGTATGGCATTTAATAACTTAAGGACTCCATTTCCTCTTATTGAATTTCTATTTTCTTTAATTGTGGGACTTAATTAACGAAAGCACAATAAAAGTGAAATGGTAACCATTATTTAGGCAGCATTAACAAACTAGTCACCCTGAAGTGGCATTTAGACTGCTTTGCTTTCTCACTGTGAAGCAAGAAACAATTGTTAACAGGGCAGCTGAAACTTCATGGAAAACTTAATATTTTTACTGTATCTTTTGGTATCACTTGGTTGTTTTCAGTATTAGTTTGGAAGATATTCTGGAAGGTTAACCTTAAGGAGCTGGGATATCACATGTTTCTGACTTTACAGTCTGTGATGCAGAGCTGTGCAGTTTAAATTTAGATCATCCTGAAAGATAACTGTTCCTCTGGGCTCAGTTTCACATTAGTTTTCAAACAGCTTATTTAATTAGTCTTTTTGTTATGTTCTGCCATGGTGAGTGACCTTAGCTAATAATCAGTCATTTTCTAACTCATTTACTACCCCATTTAATTAACTTTTTGTAACACTGTACTTGGAGTTATTGAACATGCCCCAGCAAAAAAGTTTTCCTGCAAAGTAGATAAAGGAATATGGAATAAGCCCTTTTGCCATACTGGGGCAAAAAGCTGAAGAGCAGTTTATCTGTCAAATTAAAGTTCAAAGCCCAATGTGTTAATACATAGTGTTTAGAGAAATAGTGTGAGCCAGTCTTGGGTGGAACAAACACCAAGTTACTCCATTGATGTTCGCTTTGTTTGATCTAAGTTTTAATCTAAATGGGAAAGTTTTGCCTTTCTTCTGTGATGTGCGGTTGGTGCGACCTCATCCCTGGAGGGGCAGAGTGAGTAATTGCCATCCAATGCCCAGAACATGTTTATTTTACAATAAAAATACAACAAGTTTGATAGAAGAAAACCATTCCCCCACCACCACTGCCAAACCGGCTGGGAGGATCCTCCGCAATTATTCTCTGCTCTCCCAAACCAGGCAGTGCGGCTTTTTCTCTCTTAATTCAGCTCAGCACTCAGCTTTGATTTCGGAAATCCTATCATCATCGTGGCTTGTAAAGAGAGCACAAAAGTGAGCAAAGCCTGCTTTGAATTAGAGAATTACAGAGAAATGCTGTTAGTTAAGAACAATGCGAGCTTGTGATCTTTTTATCTTAGGCAGCTACATCCCCAGCAATAACAAAAGTATGTCCAGAGAGTGGGAACAAAGGTGGTTTAACTTTCTGAAGTCATTACCCTGCCACAGAGCTGAGTCCATCCTGCCGGGCAGGTCTGGTAGTCAGAGCTGACTGCAGCTCATGCGGATTGCGAGTGAGCTCCCTTCTCTGTTCAGAATGGAAAAAATCTCCACTGATCCTACCTGCAGGATAGTTTGTACCTGCAAGATACCACAAATACTGGAGGTAGAGGCCAAAAATCTGTCTGATTGCCTGGATTCACGACAGGGTGCCAAGGACAGACAACAAAATCCTGTACCCAACTGCATCCTGACATCCTAGGAATGGTCTGATGGTGAAAGCCATGCTGGGCTGTGTGGCCACAACCTCCCAGGGTTGATGGATGGGGATCAAGAGGCAGCAAATAAGTCTAACTTGAAGAGAAGGTGAAGCAAGAGATGGCAAGCAGCATGCATATACAGTCATCTCTTTCACTCTTTTCTCCCCCGTCTCCTGTACGTAGCTACTTTAGGAGTTCACAGGCTTATGTGACTTCCAGGGAACTCTTCAAACAAAAAAGATTATGAGAAAGCTCAGTGAGTAAAATGTTCCTCACAAAGCTGGAACATTTGGTTGCTCATCCCCGCTTGTCTTCCAGTCCCAAAGTGTGAACACACAGAAAGAGGGGAGATACGGTCATGGGACTCGGAAACTCATTTCATTCTTGGACAGTTTCACATCAAAAATAGCACCTCATAGCACCTCCCATAATGTCAGTCCAGTGTCAAAGAGTGCATGGACTTGGACTGTACAAGTGTCCAAAATGTTACTGCAACCAAAATGAGCCTGCATTTTTTATGAAGATAATATACTGACTACTGCAGCAAAATAAAAAAGCACCTCATATCTAGTGAGTTTTTTTCATCCTCTTACAGTTATAAAATGGGTAAAGTATAAAAAGATCCTAAAGCATGAGTTTTCCTTTCTATTTCACAATTACTACCAAACAAAATCAGGAAATTATTTTCAGAGAGATTTATATTGTAGGATTAAAGTTATGTATTAAAAATTACATTTAGGAATCCTCTGAGGGTACCTATTGTGACCTATCACAGAAATTCTGTGGGCCAGTATGGATCTGTAAATGGCAAATCACTAGACTAACCCAATTATCTATTTTTTTTAGAGTTAATACAGAGGAGAGTCAGAAGGCATAATTGTAGATACATTTCTATAAATGTATTGTAAATGTCACATGTTACATTAGGGACCCACTTCTCTAAATGAATGAAACAGGAATGAAATCACATGTTGAAGTCAGATTTCAGAAAAAAAAAAGATCATGCTTTCATGAAAAGAAAATCTGGACTTCACAACATGCAAAGTGCATTTACATCTCTTTCACAGTTTCCTTGCTGTTGAGTAGGGCTGAGGAGCTGGTCCTTATGAAGTGATTGGGCTCAAACATGGGCCTGGTGCCTTTTCATTCACTGCAGTGGAATCGCCCTTCCACTTACGCAGTGATTAACCCAATGATTTTGACTTTTTTTCTCAGCTAAATGATTTCTTATATACCAAGTGTGAATTCTGCTGCCTATTGTGTCCCAAAAAACTTAGTTTTCCACCTGTTACAAGGCTGTTTCTCATTCAGAAAGCAACATTAATCTCTAAATCTGAAGAGAGCAAACTAAAAGACTCCTACAGAAAGAAAAGTGGCCCTACAAAACATTTATTAAGTCTATAATCAAATTAAGCCCTAACAAATGCTTCACAGACTCTTGAAATCTTGCATGAATCTGATTTTTTTCCAAGCTAGACCAAGAAAAGAAACTTGACTATTCAGATAAAACATTTGCACAATACTGGTTTTTAAAGCTCAGCCTTTTTCTATACAAAGAAATACTAAAACCCGTCATCATTCAATTGTAGTGGTGCTCTCCCTAACTGATGACTGCTCTTGTTGCTGAAACTAACAATAACCATTTGCTCATCAAAGGCCACTCAACCCATCTGCTTCCAGACATTATTTCCAGCTAAAAATTAATCCTTGGAAAATAGGAAATTCATACATGTGCAGTACAGAGACAAATACGTGTGTATCTGTGGGCTGTGCTCTGTCTAAGTATATGTGCATAAAGCAATAAATATGTATTTACTGACATGGCATCTGGTTTCAGCCCAGGCAGGACCAAGACATTACAAATGTTGGGTGGCATCTGGGCCATGAGCAGAATGGCTTCTGGAGGCAGCCCTGCTCTCCACGGAAACTCATGCTAATTCAATTTCTATAGAGCTAATTAGGAATGGAAACGGCCTCACTCCGTTTTGGGAGGTTGGCAAGAAACTTTAACGTTCATCCCAGGACAGTGCAATTCATTCACCAGAGTTACTGTCATGGACCAAAATCTTCTTCACCCCTGGAAAATCTGCATCTCAGTTCAACTGCTCACACAGTTCCCTGAGGAGCACCAGTAGCTCTCATCCCAAAGCAGAGGCCAGAACAGTCCTGACCTTGGGGCAACCCTATATCCTGGGCACCAGAGGTACTCAGCAGCATCTCCTGCATGCTCCTCAAACATCAGCACAACGATGGTGGCTCAGGTTATGTCCAAAAAAACATCAAAGAGCACTGTGTTGCCATCTCTCATTTAACATCTTAGACCCAAGAATGCACCTGTATGCTGTGTCTGCAAATCCCACAAACTTCCCTTAGGTAACATGAAGTACTTCTAGCAAAGACCCCAAACAGCTGTTCTCTCAGACACAGGGATGCCATTTGCCACACACTGAATATACAGGTTAGAAGATCATCTGGACAGTCATAACTGCAGACCTACACAACAGTTCCACACAGGATCTGTCTCATCTGCACTGCAAAGAGGGCTGTACTTCATCATAGGCTAACAGGCAAAGTCAATCAAACTGTCCAGCTTCATTGCCCAGACCACATTCTGGCCTCTTCTAAAGGCTCCAAACTGAACATGAGCTTGGGTTCAAAAAATCGAAGAACGAGACAGATTAATGCATGCACATAGGCTTGCATTTAAGCTATAATACCAATGTCTCCAGCTATGTTCTCAAGCCCAGCTATGTCAGCAGGTAATCGGAAGAAGAACAGCAGATGAAGACAAGCAGAGCATCAGCACTAGTCACAGGTATTGTCCTACCTGTGACCACTTCATAGATCAAATTGCCCTCATGCTGAGCTGGACAAATTAAGGTTTTATGCAGTCGTAGCTGAACTTTGGATCAAATTATATTTCTGTGTGATAAGTACTTGAGATCCCTAGGCAGTTGCCTAGAAGTTGCCTCAATGGACAAGCCACCTTAGATAACTAAGGGATGTCAAATACCACTTACCATCGTCAGGAAGTCATATATTTTACATCTACAAGCCTTCTCAGAGTCTAGCTGAGTCTGCAGCTATCAGTGATTTCAAGTCATATCTCAGAGACATGGTCTCCATAGCCCTTTAGGACTTGGTTAGTCCTGAGTACAGGCTTTTGGAGCGCTGATTCTTATGGGAGAGAAAGTTCCACCCAAAGGTCCATTTCACCCCTCAGTTTAGTTTTCAGGAATTCTTCCATACACAAATGCAGTCCTTTTTTCAGTGCTGGCTAAGATAACTCAATACACCATGCATGGGTTTCCAGCTTAAAGCATGCACTCGAACTGTTACTTTGTACAAGGTGACACTTTTTTACTTCATGGTACCAATAACTAAACTTCTATTGGATGTTATGGAAAGTTTTGCCATGACATGGCTTATGTATTCATCGTGTACTGTTCAACACATTTCTATTAGACCAGTTTAAAAAAAAGTGCTAGATTTTTTTTATAGGTGCAATTGTCTTTGAATAAAAAAAGGTAAAGGGAAGAAGAAATACAAATCAATGAAGCAAGTCCTCAATCATAGAATCATAAAATGATTTGGTTTGGAAGAGACCTTAAAGATTATCTGGTTCCAACCCTCCTGTCATGGGCAGAGACCCCTTCCACTAGACCAGGTTACCAAGGGCCTTGAACACTTCCGGGGATGGGGCATCCCTGACTTCTCTGGGCAACATGTTCCAGGGTCTCACCACCCTCACAATAAAGAATTTCTTCCTAATATCTAATCTAAACCTACTCTCTTTCAGTTTGAAGCCATTCCACCTTGTCCTGTTCTTGTAAAAAGTTTCTCTCCACCTTTCTTGTAGGTTCCCTTCAGGTACTCAAAGGCCACAATTAGGTCACCCCAAAGCCTTCCATTCTTCGATTCCCAGAGTAAAGTTCTGGGCTAAGTAGAGGCAAGGGGAAATGCTGCAGAACCATCTTTATAAACCAGGGATTGTTATGAATTTCTAGTAAAGTCAGAGTGGTATTTGTGAGATCATTTCCAAGGGCAAAGGAAGAAGGCCAACTTTTTCAAAGCCCATAAAGACTCACGACTGCAGAAATGCTCAATCTTTTAGCTGCCTTGCTACTTGACCCCATCCCCCCGAGGCACTGCTAAGTCACTGTCTAGCTTTATGGGCACTCCTTTTTGGCCATTTAACTTTCTGAAGCCACTGGAGCCCAAATGCCTAAGAGCTAAGAGTCTATTCAAGCTGAACCACAGTAGTCAAATTTTCTAAACACCTATTTAATTAAAGACAGTTCATTGCCAGTTTTAAAGTCTAGAAGGGAGGGCACCGTTTTGAAATGTGATGACTGAGGCTCACGCCCCTCTGTAATGGTTTCTAGACATCAGTAGCACAGTGCCTCCGGTCTGTGAGGTGGAGTCTCCCTTTTACATCCCTCCCTAACCCAGAATGTGGGATAGGATATGGGGCATGTGAGACATGATATGATCTTCTGAAAGGATGCCTTCAGACAGGTGAGGATCCAGACCTGTAGTGCTGTTGGAGCCCTTATGTAGATCTACATCATCAGATGCTGTTTCTACTCTTTAGCTGGTTTACACTTTGGTTTCTATATTATTTTAAGTCACTGGTGGTGGAAAGTTTGGCTTTGTCACAAAATACTGACCTCAGTATAACAGACACTGTGTGCAAAATATCCACAGCATCCGTGGAGAGCACCCATGACTAATATAAATCAAATCTCGATCTACCCATCTTCTTAAATACCAGATAAGACTTAGAAAATACTTATTTCAGCATCAGCAGTGGAACTACAGTCACAGATGTCTATAGATTACCTCTCCAGCCATGTCCATAGTAACACAAGCCGATTAGTAGCTGGAAGCTTGCACTTGAATTCTCCAGATGAAGAATGCCGATTTAATTGAACCCAGATGATACCAATAAGGAGAAATCCTCCCTGCTACAGTAGAGACTATTGAAAACTGTACCCCCCAGCAGAGACAGACTGCAGGAGATAAGGAATTCCCTTTGCTTGAACTTGGCCCATTTTCTTCCCTACTGTGATGAAATCCATGGCCAATCAACAGAGATGCAAAGAAATTTCCCTACAGCATAACAGGACTTGGCAATCAAAAAAGTAATATAAATAGTGAGTTTCTGACTTCTGGAAGTACCAGGAATGCCAAAGCAGCGATGTCTGTCTCCTTACCTTTTTGTCAGTGCTGAATTACAGTGGAGGAGGTACATGGGGGCACCAAGAAGGGGAGATAGTCAGGCACTGCAGCTCTCCAGTGTAGCTCTCAAACACATTCTGCCCAATAGAGCTTCCCAATTTAATTTTCTGGCACAAGTCAGTAGTAGGATGAAATACCAGAAAACATCTGCTGGACTGTGCGAAGTGGAACAGCTCCACAGCAGGTCGTAGAGATCCAGGAAATGTCAAAACAGATAGGGTTTTTTCCCAGCATTAAGGAAGCATGATACAATACCTTGGGATTAGGCTTCTAGAACCTAAAAATACAGATGTGTCATTCTTACTACACCCTGAAGAGTCTAGAAAAAGTGCAGTGAGGACTCACTTTAGTGTTACAAGTCCTTATATTGAGATTTAAAGCGGTGTCTGGCGCCATAAGTGCACCTCATGTTTTGAGATTAGGACTGAGAAAAATAATCCATATCCTGAACACATGAGTAGGCATTTCTTGCTTCCTTATGCAGAAGCCAGAAGGGATTTGCAAGGAGGATGGTGTGAATGAGCCTCCAGATATTTTTGAGTGTACTGAAGTAGTGAAGTACAGGTCAAGACAGCTACTAGTGGTACTGAAGATACTATGCAGATACTACATTGCCTTTGACAATATAGAGCAACATCTAGGTAATTGTAAAATTTGGATTAGGATTAGTATTATGGAATGTGAAACTCTATAAATTAATTATTGTTGCATTCTGGGGAATGAGATGCTGGAAAGTACTGCCACGGAAAGGGATCTGGGGATCCTGGTTGACAGCAAGTCAAACATGAGTCAGCAGTGCCCTGGCAGCCAGGAGGGCCAACCCTGTCCTGGGGGGCATCAGGCAAAGCATCACCAGCCGGTCGACGGAGGGGATTGTCCCGCTCTGCACTGCGCTGGGGTGACCTCACCTTGAATATTGTGCGCAGTTTTGGGCACTGCAATGTAAGAAAGACATTAAGTCATTGGACAGCATCCAAAGGAGGGCAATGAAGATGGTGAGCGGCCTTGAGAGGAAGCCATATGAGGAGCGACTGAGGGCACTTGGTCTGTTCAGCCTGGAGAAGAGGAGACTGAGGGGAGACTTCGTTGCAGTTTACAACTTTCTCATGAGGGGAAGAAGAGGGGCAGACATTGGTCTCTTCTGTGTGATGACCGGTGACAAAACCTAAGGGAATGGCCTGAAGTTGTGTCAGGGGAGGTTTAGAAGAAGGTTCTTCACCCAGGGCATGGTTGAGCACTGGAACAGGCTCCCCAGGGAAGTGGTCACAGAACCAAGCCTGCCAGAGTTTAAGAAGCATTTGGATGATACTCTCAAGCACATGGTGTGACTCTTGGGGATGGTCCTGTGCAGGGCTAAGAGATGGACTTGATGATCCTTGTGGGTGCCTTTCAACACAGCATATTCTGTGATTCTGTGTGATTCTGTAATATACTAAGTACTGCAAGTACTTCTCGGCGTTGTTTCATTTTTATGTAGTTGCAGTCCCTAGGCACTCTACAGGTTTGCATTAGGGGTGAAAAACCAAAAGCATCTTGAAGAACAAACTATATTTGTTAAGCATTGAGGAAGATGGAAAGGTTGGGAGAAAAACTGAAGCAGAGGATCTATAGGCATTTTATATTGCATTTTGTTGTATGAGCCACTTCCTTTCTTTATGACCAAGACATAGGACCAGGTTTTATTCTAGAAGAAAACACATCTAGACCAGCCACATTTGCTGCATCTTTCAGATCCATGATCACTGTGGAGAAGAGCAGTACTGCCCAATGCTGTATAATGTGGGGTTTCTAACCCAGAAGCTTTGCCAAAGAGGTTGATGGTAAACTTAATTTTAGCATTTGTAAAGCCAGGAGATGTACACACACTGCTCTAACAGTACCACACAGGGCCCAGTGTGACAAGTATTGTGACAGGTATTAGAGTGTTGTCTGCCTTGCCATTGAATACAGACAATGGAATACAGACATTGAATATAGGCTGAGTTTAACTTTTCCTTCTAGGACCTGATGCATTTCTCAGCATTGTTATTAGGGCATATTGCAGTAAAAAGAGTACAAGAGTACATGCTGAAGACCCAGTGGTGTGTCTTGTTGGGTGATCTACTGCATGAGTCAGAGTACATTTCAGGTCAGGGTTCAGGCTGTGGTTAGCATTAAACAATCTAAGGCAGACAGACAAGTTAGCCTTGCTGCACCCCGTAGGGCACAGCTACACAGAACAGGACTGGTGTTAGTGCAGTTTTACAGTAACTCCAGGGGCAGTGAAGGTTGGGTTATGATTAGAACACCTACAGCAAACAGCCAGTTTACTTTGCAGCATCATGAAAAGTCTGAAAAATTAGGGTGTTAGGGGAGTTTCCAGGGTTTCTCTTGGGAGTTAGAAGAAGCAATGATCTATCTACATATCATGTTGGGGGTTCCAGGTGCTACAACCTAGTGTATGTGAAGACTATATTTTTGTGTTGTCCTCCAAGACCTACAATACTGTAAAATTTTGGGGTGAAGGCCTTATGCTACCTCTGAACATCTGAATTACTAACTGAGTAAATAGGGCCAAGGATAGGATTAGAGCTAATGTTATCATTACTGTGACTTTCTTCAGGAACAGAAAAGGAAGAGGGATTACCTTGCATGGTGTCCTAGCCTATGAACTACAGTTCTTCTACAGTTCATGTTAAGATTATGATTTAGAGTTACAGTTCTGACCTAAAGCAGTCATATATTTTCACTATATGGGTCTATGTCAAGGAAGTTGAGGATTATTTTAAGAAAGGAGTTGTGAAATTAAAATTTGAAGACTTATGTTACATTTTAAGGTAGCACTTTGCCCTTTGAGAAAATCTTATTTTAAGGTTAGAGCTAGGGTTAGAGAAACTAATAGACTCAAAACATACTCTCACAGAGCTGTGATGAGTAGTTAGTCGGCTAGAGGGAAAGGTGCATTTGATTATCTGATGACCTATCAGGATGAGGAAACCTTTACTGGTCCAGGTATTAATGTAGCTAAAAGTATTAGTATGCATCCTGCAGACACTAAGGGGAAGCAGCTAACAGTAAAGTTGAAAGGCTTAGACTAACTCATAGTTTCCGAACTCCTATGTGGGTGCACTTCAGGCTATGGTTAGAGTTACAGAGGCAAAATTGCCAGGTGGGTTATTTTTATCGCATCCTGCAGGTGGAGAGGCATCATGGAGATGAGTGGTAAATGTGAGTCCAGGAGCTAGTTTCTGACTTCAGGTACAGTTTGACTTCCTGGAGCCAACTCACCTTGACAGCATCTCATGAATTCCATAATAAAATGCCTTAAACCAAGGTCGGGGGTGGTGGTGGTGTGCGTGTTATGGTTTCATTTTAAAACACTACAGCAGGAATAATGTCTGGTACTGCTGTGCCTTCTTCATTCTAAGAAGATGGGGAGAGGATCTGGATAACTAAAAAGCTGTCTAACCCTTACAGTAAATAACAATACAAGGACCAGAGCTCTTGTTCCCATCAAAATTTTCTGTGTTGTGCAGTACTGAAGAATACTGAAAGTACTGAAGTACTTTCTAGCTGCATCTGGTTCTGTGAAACCACGCAGTTCCCTTCAGCTTTACCCCAAATCCCCACCGAAACCCAGCATGAAATGCACTTTAGCAGGAGTTATTTCAGACTGAAAATAAGCTTTTCCACCTTTACTGCCTGTAGCATGCAAGATAGCCCATCACAACCTGGACCCCAAAAGCAGGTGGACTGGGAGCAGGACCTTCCCTGAAATCATCACAGAAGGGCTCAAGGCTGCCAAATACCTCTTCTCACCTCATCCTTCTGAGGTTTCGCAGAGCAAGAAAAACCTGTTTGGCTGTTTCTAGGTCTTCATCCCTACTCCCAACCACAAGTCCCAGATTGGAATGTACAAGGAATCTTCATGTATATAGAGATATGAGGGACAGAGAAACAACCTTCAGTTCATCATCATGTTTTCAATCTCTGCCTGGCCACTACACCACCCCACAGAGAAGGCAATCCCCACTCATAAGCTCAGAAATTTCCAAAAGGCCATACCTACTGAAGTCATGATAAAAGATCTTGACTCTCAAATGCAACTCCTCTCCATAAAACCCTCCTAGCTCTGCAGAAGGTATCAAGAACAGGTTTTTTTGCTTCTCCAACTCAAACCTTAAACCTGACACTAACTTAGCATTTTCCCTTATTCTTGGGGGAACCTTTTCTTGGAATATAAAAGGCACTGGGTCGTGCACAATAATGTAATGACTTCAGCCCTCCAGAGCAGAACTCTTCTTTCCCAAAATCTTGTTGCTACAAAGCAACTTAAGAAAAATATCTCTAAATGTTTTGGGATCTGCACCCAACATCCAAGGCAGTTATATAGACAGGACCATGCCCTGCCTTACCTGAGCCTTATCTAACTTCTGTCCTTTCCTGCCTTTTTAGGAGCTAGAGGATACAGCAAGGAGAAGCTCTCTACCTGCTTTAGGTAGCCTCCCATCACCCTGATAGCAGTAAATATACTCCAAGACAGCCCCAGCCTTGAGCCTCTCTTGCTCTTTGTGCCCTGCATAAAAACACTGTCTAGATGATTTAAATCCTCATATCCTAACTGTAATCCAACCCTTAACATCATAACCTCCCAGGGCACCATGAGCTACATTAGAAGCCCTGATTCCCTTTAGTATGAATCTTCTCCCTATCTTTCTGGTCTGTGCAGGATACAGCTAACATAACTTGTTTGGCCCCCTCATTTTCTCTACCTCTAACCTGAAATGTATTGTGAAATGCAATTATATAGCAGGACATAAAGCCTTCAGCCCCCACAGTTTATTGCCTAGGCTTTACAGTATGTCTCAGTAAAAATGTCTTTAAATGCATAAACATCTGCCATGAGAAATTTACCCCTAAAGTGATATGTAGCCCATGGGGCCATCCCTTTCCTGAAATCAGCTAAGTCAGAGAAGCAAAAGCAGCCAGACAGGTTATTCTTGTCACAACCTGCAGAGCCCAGAAAGGCAGTGAGAGAGCTGCTTTTAGTGGGGCACTCGCACTCACGATTTACAGAAGTGGCTGGTCCCCTAAGTACATTTGAGGTTAAAGGTGTTTAGGAGTCCAGAGCCAAAGGAATTTTGGGACATCATTACTGCAGCATCCTGAAGAGGCCATCAGGGAGATGGGATGTAAGAGGGAATGTAGCACATCGAGCAGAGGATCTCTTCCTGTTTGAACTGCTACCCATGTACATTCTAGGTTAAGGTTAGGGTTAGGTCTAGGGTTTCAAAATCTAAAGCAGACAGACAGGCTCTTCTTGCTGTATCCAGCAGAGCACGGAAAGTCAGTGAGCAGACTGACTTATTGGTAGGCTAGATCCCTGTCTAACACTTTGAGATATTAGCCTAGTGATCCAGAATACTCTTCATTTCAAGTCATAATTATTGTAATACTTTCTGAGGCTTATAAACTTATAAACTAAAATAATTTTATTTATAGAAAGGCTCTATGCCTTTCTCAGCCCCTGACAAAATGACAGAGTGCCTTGTAGCATGGCCAGGTAGGGCAGGGGTAGAAATTGGTCCCCTTGTCTTAGAATCATGGAATGGTTTGCATCAGAAGGGACCTTAAAGATCATCTAGCTCCAAAGCATGTGCCATAGGCAGGGAACCTTCCACAGCCATGGAACCTTCCACTAGACCAGTTTACTCAGAGTCCCATCCATCCTGGTCTTGAACACCTCCAGGGATGGGAAGTCCACAACCTCTCTGGGCAACCTGTTCCAGTGCCTCACCACCCTCACAGTAAAGAATTTCTTCGCAATATCTAATCTAAACTTATCCTCCTTCAGCTTAAGGCATTCCTCCTTGTCCTGTCACTACATGCCCTTGAGATAAGTCTCTCTCCAGTTTTCTTATAGGCCACCTTTTTGTGCAGGAAGGTGCTATAAGGTCTCCCTGGAGCCTTCTCTCCTCCAGGCTGAACAAACCAAACTCTCTCAGCCTGTCTTCATTGGAGAGGTGTTCCAGTCCTCTGAGTTAATAGGAGCCAAATTTGATGCTGTCCTTTATTTTAGAGACTGTTTTCTGCATATTTTGTGATGGATATTCAAGAGAAAGCCAAGAAATATAAGGCACGAAGGAACCTTTTAATTGCTGAATGCCTCGGAGACATGAAAGCTGGGAAGAGGCCGGGTGTGTGTGGGCACCAATGTGGAATATTCTCTCTTACTGAAGAGCCTTGTTTCCTGTTTATGGTTGGAACTTGGATGGAGACGGGAGCTTGGATAAGCATATGGAAGTCAGTCACTTGAAAGAAATACCTACTTTTGATGGCCTTTGTGTTACAAGGGTCACAGTCCATAAATGATGAATTGTTTTATCTGTGAGTGTCTTCAGTGGTGCCTCTGATGGCTCTGAACAACCTGTGGAGGAGCAGCCATCCCCCTGACACCCAGTCTCACTGCTCCCTTTGGAGCAGATGGGTGCTGGCAGTGCCTGAGCAGACCATGGAAACATGGGGGGATGGCACAGGATATGTATCACCAGGTAGCAGCAAATGTCTCTTTACCACAATAACCTAGTAAAGCCTATATACACAATAACCTATATGCACAAAAACCTAGTAAAGGTTTTCTCCCCTCTACCCATGTCTGTAGTTCTCTTAGTCCAACACTGGATGCCTCTCTGGCATTCTGTCCAACGCAAACGACCACTTCTGTGCTCCTCTCGCTGCATGTCTGCCTGTGGACTTGGTGATTTGTGTTAGACATCAATTTCTGATCCTTGCAGGTCAGCAGGTAACCTCCATAAGTAAACAAGCATCCAATTTAAAGACAGGCATGTTTCAACAAGGGAACTCAATCTGATTCCGAAGGTGAAAGATCAAGTTTATTAACTAAGCCACCCACCTCCCCAGGAATATTGCATGAATTAAAACCAGACTTCCTGGTGTTATATATGTAATGGCTGTCAACAGCATAAATTATGCCTGAAGAGGTTTTAGCTGCTTTTCTGAAAAGTATGAAAACTTCTTCTTTTGATTTAAGGGTTGCAAAGCTGTTTTTTTTAAATTTATGTGGACAACATCCTGTCTTCTACTTACAGACTTGGATACTTGTAGTAAGATGTCCCTTAAGGGCATAAAGCAAATATCCAAAGATTTACAATATTTCTCAATTAAAAGATTTCTTCTGTAGCTTAAATGAGAAACCCTCTCTAAACTGACCATTCAAACTGAGATAATGTGCTGCAGTTACAGTCATCTCTAAAACCTTCTGGTAGGATAAAAATTTTATTTAAAAAGCAAGACTTAAATTACCAGTTCCTTTATGATCATTAAAGGTATTAGATACAGATAGTTTATGGCACTTCTCATACAAATGCTAAGTGCTAAATGTCAAAATGAACAGCTGATCTTGAATATAATCAGCGCTGAAAGTTACTGCAGGGGCTACAAAGACTGACAGCTCATTTGCAGCACAAAGACGAATTACCATACCATTCATGATAGACAAAGTCTGAACCAATAAGACAGAAATTACCTTCCCTCCATTAGTTGTACTGATTAGTCATGTTTTCACGGTATTTCCTTGAATGGAGATGAGCATTATCGACTTAATTCAGTTCAGGCTGGTGTAAATCAGGACTAATTCCATTTTAATCAGTGACACTAGTCTAATACAAGTAAGTTCTTCATTATGTTTTCTCTGTGATCAAATTACTGCATGTGAGCTTCACCATGCAATAATTTGTTCTAGATTCCCAATCAGTGCTTAGAGTAAAAGGTCATAACAATAACTGTAAAGCCTCCCACGAGAATGAATCTGGTAAGATGCTTACTACGGCAAGTCTCATATATACTTGGCATGAAGAATGTGTTAAGATGTGTTGAAATCTCTCTGGAGAAATAGCCAACTATCAACAGTAGTTCTCCAATTCTTTCTTGAGGAGTCATGACAAAATAAGAAACCAGCAATCTACATTTATTTAGTTATTTATTTAAAAATAAAATTACTGATCACCCCAACTGCAACTGGATGTATTGACAGTTAGTCAGTGAGTGGATTAATCTTACCTGTGTGCTTTTGAATTATCTAAAACCAAAGCAAAATCCAGGAATTTATTCATTCATTAGGACTACTTGCTATTTCTTGCAAAAACATTCTTCTGTGAAAGTATTACTCCTTTCTAAAGAGATAAAAGCCAACCTGAGCCATAGAGACCTTCTGAGTGAGGGCATTTTAGAGACACAAATGCAGTACCAGTCTGACCTACCGGATCTTTATAAAATCATTTTGCCATTAAGTGCTGGGTGATTCTGATCCTTATATATATATTTCTGTACCTCTTCACTGGAGTACTTCTTTGGGCACGTGGGTGAAACATTAGTATCGAGTGCCTGGCTGTGCTCAGCAGACTGCTTCCCTTATAGGCCATCTCCTCAGCCACTCTCTGTTACATATTCCTGCACACTTCGGGGGAAGTTTCAATGTATGGAGTTCTTGTCTGATCTTTAATTTTGTTTTGGAAATGAGCCATACACAACAGAAATACACTTGCAGCCTTCTCTCTGGGTGTAGAAGTGTTTTGTTTGCTGGCAGATAATAAAAATGACCCTGAGGTCCCAGTTCTCATCCTTGTGGGGAACTTCCTGAAGTTCTGATCATGCAGATTGAGTGACACCACTTGGGACCGCAGTGTGTTAGAGATGTCCATTGTGCTTGCACATCTATGAGGTTCAACACTAGAGCTTTCCCAAATATCCAGAAGTGTGCGTTTGTACTTTTCAGACACAGCTGCAGGACTCTGTAAGAGCATCAGACCTCCCATTTTGACCTGTGCGCACACATGAATGTGAGACATGGAGGCACAAACATTTATCCAAACAAACTTGAGGAGTTTCCAACAAGATCGTGGTTTCTCCTCATGTGGTGCAGAGGGAGAGCTGGCAGCACCAAAACCCACAGCTCCCACTGTCACAGCAGGAACGCGCAAGACACGCTGGGATTACTGGACATTTTCAGTGCTGCCTGAAATGACTGTGAAAGCAAACAAAAGAAAACAGTTGGGAAGCACTAAGCCCGGTGTCCCAGCAGAGCTGACCGGGTTTGCTGGCGTCATGACAGGGCTCTGTCCCCACCCACACGTCGTGGACTGGCACCACAGCGTCCTCAAGAAGAATATACCCATTTTCTAATGAGAAATTCAGTGATTTATCTGATAAGTGAGCAATTATCTGAAGACAATATCATCATTTGTGGGTAGGAGCCGTCCTCTGTCATGCCAGGGATGTGACCAAACATAGTACATATTTCACTTTGGACTAAGTGTTCCCTTTCATCTAGAATGTGGCTTCCTTTCACAACTCTAGCTGGCTTGCATAAAGCTACCTTTCATCTGATTTCCTAATAAATAAGTCTTTTAATTCCAATGGGGTCAGTTGCTGGTGACTAGAATATTTTCTGTAGGAACATGTCAGAGCAGGTACATAATACCTCTACTACAACATATCTTGTTAAAGAATGAACCCTATAGGGGTGTATCACAACAGTGCATCTTGAACACTGCAAATTGGCTCTGAGTGCCCTTCCCTCCCATATCACCTCAGCACAGCATGGCACTGCAGAAGGGAGCTGCAGGGAAACCCCAGATATCTGATTGCTCATTCCCTCTTTTTTTCTTAGAGAATGTTAAAGATGCTTACTTCCTCTAGAGGAAAGGGTAAAGCTCAAATTCCTATAAAAATCTGCTTCAAAACTCTTGAAAGCAGTAATAGTTTCTCCTGCTGGGAAAGCGGTAGCAGCTTTAGAGCCCATTCAGCCGCATCTGCTGGGAACCCCAGCATGCACCCGACCACGAGCTCATCCATCTTCCTGCAAGCCAAGGCAGATCTTTGCCTCCTTCTAGGCTGCAGGTCATCATAGTTCTTTACAGCAGTGTCTGTAGGTGAACAGAGTTTGCAGGCCTTGGGTGAAGAGCAATAGTTGCTTTAAGTTCAGCATGCATGTAAGTGATTTGCAGCACTGTGACAGCTCAGAACTGAGTCACACCTAGTCATCGTCCCACAGTTACACTTCTGGTGCCTTTATTACAATGAAGAAGTGGCTTTTATTCCTCTATTTCAAACCATACATGACAAAATCCTTAAAGAATATAATCCAATTCCCCTTGCTTCCAATGCAGATGATTTAGTCTATCACAGAATACAACTATACACAGAACTGGAATATACATGGCTTTGAAATAATTTAGTTGTTGCTGCTTAAAAAAAATCCCTACCATCAGATCTTAATTTCTTCCCGCAGAAAACAAAGAACAGATTTTTCAGTGTTTTGTCTGTTTCCTTGCTGCTATTACCAATGCACTGGCATTAGTTTAGAAAAAGACTGTCCTACTAAGCATGACTATCCTTTTTAAAAAATAACTGCTAGGGGCAACTTACAACAGGCTCAAAGAGGGTAGAGACGGAGATGGGGAAAGAAGGGAATTTCTTTGTTTTGATCCATTGCACTGACAGTCCCTCAAGTCCTCTTTGATTTATCTTCTTAGACTGCTTTAACCATCCTAAACACCCAGAATCACAACCCAATTTCTCCCGTGTCAGCAGTAATACTAAAACTGAATCACGGCTACCAGTTTTCTCTCTACTGCATTTTTATTTTTTTTTATTACATGCTGCAATATATCTATGATGCAACTTTATGGTCTATGGCAGAATAATTGTTCAAACTGCCCAGCAGATATTGCCCGCGTGGGCTTTTCCCATAAGTGATTTCCATATATTGGAACTGTCAACACTGCAGTTTGGAGCCCCTCCTGCACCCAGTGTGAATAGTCTGGAAGGCTCTCCAGTCTTAAAAGCTATACTAACCTCATCTTAAGTCTGAGATTGTATCATAGCTTAAGGGTAAAATACTACAGAAATACTATTGTTAGTCCCACATAGGCTATTCAAATCTAGGAAATAGTTATTAAACTTTACAAAACAGACTAAAATGAGAAAGATATACAAAAGCACAATAAGGCACCTAAATAACCCTTCTTAGAGTAATACTATGTGAGGACTGAACAGTTCTGATTAGCTCTTTTTTTGCAGTCTCTAAATTTTTCAGGCATCTGATTTTTACTTAATCACGTCACTCAAGAACTGCTGCAAGCTTGTCAGTAAGCATAATAAAAGGAGAGAAATGAGGAGGAAAAATACTCCAAGTATCTTCAGGAAGGATTAGGGCTATCCTGGAACAGCACACGCGTGTGATTACTCAATATATACAGTTTATAATCTTATTCTCAGGAAGCTGCTGAGATATATTAGCAGGCGGGAGGGGAAGTACTTCATACTCAAGAGGCTGGATAACATTTTGCAGCTTGCATTGAGGCAGTGCCCAGGGCTGCAATTTATCCGTATCAGGATGACAAGCCTTGGGCTTTATTTTTCACTATTGTATCTGTTATGTTTGTGGCAGAGCATCAGCTCCTCATATATTAAGAAATTTAAAAATGCAAAAGCAGACAAGGTCCATGTGCCCAAAATCTTGTAGCTTGGGAAAAGATTAGTTTAGAAAAGCAAACTTTTAAAACTAGTGAGCTGTTGGATTCAATAGTGTTAAGGGCAGTTTGGTTTTTTTCATGTCCCAAAGTCAGCAAAGGTCAGGTTAAAATGGGAAACCTGAAATGTGTCCCTTTCAGTGGAGATGTACAGGCACTAAATTGCCTGTCAAAGTATGCCCTAGCTGAAAGAGTAGGGATTGTAGCAGGAACATTGCCTGACTGACCTCATTCCCTGCTCCTCTTCCTTCCATGTCACAGATATAAGGAAAAGTAAGCAAGACAGTGGCTCTACCACTCTTCACATTGCCTATGGGAGAAGGAGTTGCACGAGGCTGCAGCAGAGCTTCGGAAAGCCTCGGCCAAGACCCTGGTGCAATCACAGCATGGGAAGAGCTCTTCCTTACCCCATGAGCTTGCATCATGGTAAATGGGAAGGGAATCTCTTACATCCGATATCACTTCAAGTAGCTAACATAGAAACTGAAAATATTTCAGTGTAAGGTGGAGAGCTCTGTACTCCCACCAGAGGCCCTTCCTCCATTTCAGAGCTCTCCTACCAAGTCCCTGGAAGCAAAGAGCTGCTTATAGGACTCATGAAAATAATAGTTTTTCAGAACTTTTTGAAAAACTCTTTGTGAGTGTTTTACTGACTGTGTCCACACTTCAGTTTTTGTTGTTATAACAGAAGGGGCTGGGAACAACAACACTTTAAAGAATAAAAGAGTCATTGGTTGCAAAAGCATTTCCCACACTGTCTGGTTGGCAGAGCACGGCCCCAGGCTGCAGTTAGGGGAGCATTCTCCCTAACAGGAAAGCTTGTTTGGTTGAGGTTAAGAAGCTCTTGCCCCCAGCCTGTGTTTCTGTCCATGTGCTATATTTCAGCATCTTTTTGCCTACACCAGTGCAACTGTTTGTTAAACCATGTCATAATGTGAATTTAAGAAACTTTTCAAGTAAAAGTTTTGGGCTTGCGGGGCTTATTTTTGCCTCTATCGTCTGGTTGAGATGAGAAAGCCCTACAAGCAGAATAATGGCACAATGGCTGAAACAATGCAGGTAGGAAGAAAGGTAGGCATATATTAAACAGTTTTGCTCGCAGAGAAATCTCATGTGTAACTGCAGTGTGAGATCCCCAAGCACTGCAAGCTTTGCCCTGCTGTGATGCAGTCCTTCTGCTCATCTATCCTATCCTCTCCCCCACTGTGGGCTGAGGAGGGCATGCTCAGATGACACGAGCTACCCGTCTTCCACCTGTTATTTCAGGAGGTTTTGTGATAACAAGGATTTATGGTTTTATATTTGCCACTCACCATGTTCAAGTAAAAAGGAAACAGAATTCACGCTTTGGCTTTTGCAATAGTTTTGTTCTCAAACTCAAGTTTCCCAGGAGAACCTTAGCTCTTCCAGGCCCACAAGCACAGCCTAATTCTGCTCTAGATGATATTTATCTAATGTCCCGAAAAGGAAAGTCGGAAGGATGTCAGTAAAAGCTTCTCCTCTGTCACTTCAACAAATCCTCCAATAAAACCATGCAGGTACTTTTGACAAAGCATTAGAAAAAAAAAAAAAAAAACACATAAAAAACCTCAAAAAACCCCAACAAAAATAAAAAACAAACAAACAAACAAAACAAAAACCAACCAACCAAACAAACAAACAAATAAAACAACTGACATTCTTTATACTTAAGGTAAACAAGCAACGGAATGCAAAATCAGCATATCTGTGTCCCCCAGAGATCTTCTTTTATAACTGGTATTTTTTCAGATTACGGATGAAAAAGAAACAGAAAGATGATACTAGCTGGATTTCAGAGATGCGATAGTAGGATTCCACTGCTTATTCATGATGCAGTAATTTGAAAGAGAAAAGGCATCTCTCTGAATGGCCCTCATGATAGTCTTGTGAGAATAAGCAACAGACAGAGTGGAGCCCTTCTGGGATTTTACCAGTTGGACCTTCTCAGGGCAAAGACCTTGGATTGCATTAAAATACAATCTTGAAAGACAGCATTTGACTCTTGCTGAAATCATTTCACATGGATTGGAATTGCATATAACATCATGTAATTTTTACAAGTTACTTCACAATTGTGTATTTTGTTCCTGCATACAAGGCAATGAAATTCATTAATTCAATTTCAGCTTATCAAGCAGCAGCCAAACAGATGCTCAGTGAAGATGAGGAGAAGGAAACAAAAAGCTTTTTCACTTTAAAGGCTCTGCTGTATGTCAGGGGTGCTTACAAGGGCTCACAAATCACCGCTGATAAAATGGATGCCTACTGCAAACCAAAACTCTCAGCCTGAGAAAAGGGAGCCAGGAGCTGACTGTGTGTGACAGTAGCTGGAATGAACTTTAAACCAGTTGTACACTGTCACATAAAATCTCCATACTGGAGTCATAACTTTTATTATTTATTCATACATGCAGAACAGTGCTGCTACAGAGGTTGTGAAAGAGGACTGTCATTAGCAACCCAGTGGCAGCCACATTGGACACTCAGGCTTGCAGTCCAACACACTGCCATATTTTCCCTAACAGAGAACTGTGGCATTCTCTTACACGAGCAGCAGCAATACGCTCCAAAAACAAGCTTGCTTCTTAGGTGTTTTATCAACAAATACTGAACATGCTTTTCATGTTCATAAGAACATGGATATTTCTCTGTCCAAACTCTTTGTAAGAAGAATTTCTGCCCTCATTTTACTTTCTGCAGTCTGTGCAGAGGGAGTCTTAACAGGGCACCCACAATGGTTTAGATAATTCCTGATATTAATATTTTCAAGAATAACAGTTAAGTATTTCAGCTAGACTGTATCACCCTAAAATGAGACAGCTTTTAACAATTCAAGAGATCAAAAGCAGCAACAACAGAGAAAACCAGGAAATTTTAATTTTAGGAATGAAATTCACATCAAAAGATGCTGCGCTTCCATTTCTTCATCATAGCCTAAACAAATGAGATAAATCCAAGCTATTCACTACTCTGTATTTCAAAGAGAATTTACTGATTTTAACAAATTTGAGGCATTACTACATGACATAGTCTACCAAACGTGTACCATAGAACTGCACTTATTCTCTAGTTCTTTCCTTCTATGTGCATGAGCACATAGAAGCACAAAAAATTACAAAGTATTACCAGAACAGGCCAGACATCCATCTTACCCCAATTTCAGGTTTCTGACCATGGCAAGCTGCAGATACTTCTAGAAGATTACAACAGGGCAAGTATAGACTGGTTCTTCTGCTGGAGAGGAACCACAAGAAACTTCTTAGGCCTGAGATTAACCTTAATTAAAGGCTATTGACAAGCTATTCATCTAAGCTGAGGGAGAGGAAAATGTGGATTCCTTTAGCTTTTGGAAAAGTATAAAACCCATCCACATCTCAGCTCTTTGAGGATTCCCCTGTAATTAGGAATAAAGTGTGAAGTCTCTACGCAGTCTGTGTCTCCCAGAACACACAACAACTAACCCATTGTGAATACTATTCAGCAAGAAATGCCTTGTCATACCCTGTGAGTTTGGATGTCAGACTGGCTCATCTTCAGAAATGGCATCAATATAACTTACAAATAGCTGAGTTGGTCCAATGCCCCATGTCTTGGCAAGGCACTGATATATCCAAATGGCTGCTAGAACCAGGCTCTCTCAACCAAAACCAGCTGGGGAATCTCTGCTGAACTGCAGCTGAACTGCCTTTATTTCTCACATCAAAAGTTTTGTTGATAATATTCAATAAGTGTTTTTAGGGAACACTTTAATAAACATTTTTTTATTTTTGTAAGTCTGAGCGCAAGTATTTTTCTGTAACACCACTGACCCAAAGAAACAAACCAGTGCCTGCATGAGTTTCTTGCCTCGCATATCCCATAGACACAGGAGCTGTGCCGTAGCAGGTCAGACATGGGCTGGGCATTAGGAGATCAGACCATCTGGGTACCTCAGCAGTGACTCATTCTTGAACTCATTGTTCCTGAGTTGCCTCAGGAAGCTGCTCTTCTCTCTATGCATCATTGTTTCCAGCTGGTAAGTGGGGATAATGTTGTTCAGCCATCTTCATAAAGTGGTCTGGCTAATGAAGGTGGAAAAACACTCATAAAGTATCATGCTGAAGACACGAAACCTAGGGAAAATACAGAGATAAACCAGATGTTATTGATGGTCTGCCTGCTCTTGGGAAGATTTCTTAGAGTGATAGGATCAAATATGACAGTGGATTAGAAAGAAATAAAACAGAAGCTAGTAAAATATTATGGGTGACAACAATACAAAGCAACAACAACTAGCTTGTAGGAAAAGAAAGCTGTTCACTTGCCTATGGCTGTAAAACTAGCCAGCAAAATGCCCAAGGAAATGTTGAGTAGATGAAGACTTTTTTGCCTTGAGTGCCTTCAGTTCATTGATTTTAATTTAGCAACATTCACAAGAACTCCTTCTTTGTTTATTCTCCCATCAATTTATTTGAACCAGCATGTCTTTAAAGTCAACCAAATGTAATAAAAAGATATTTTCCAGCATGGATTGTTGCAACAAAGAGGAGAACAGTGGAGCACTTTTTCCCAAACCATTTACTAGTCTCCAGGGAGATATAATTTCCTTTCAAACTGAACTACATTTCAATTCATAGGACATTTTTATTAGCCATTTTGGACTAAGTAATTGACTCCTTTGGAAGCAGTTCCCTCATTGTCACAATACCAATTAATCCACGAAATATCACAAGGTGAAGTGAGAAACTGACAAGATATACATCTGTTCCCTCTCAGCACTTTGAATAAAACCCTCCTTCATTTACTCAGTTGCTTGGCTGATACTATAACTACATATTGCCATTTCTAAATAAGCAACAATTCATTTCTTTATGTGGAGTTGCGGAAAATACTGCCTTGTGAAAAAGTCAACAAGACATCCCCACCGTCAGTAAGCAGGAACATGGTGTAAGGCAGGAGGAGGCTGCTGTGCACTGTGTGAAGTGAACCTTTTCTGAGAGCAAATGCAGTAATTCACATTGAGCCAAGGAAGGGACAAGTGCTTACTTCAACATGAAAGTGCAGCTCAAGAATGCTGACATCTCACAGCTTCTGGAGATGATACAGGACATACCCAGCTGTCTTGAGTGACCGATGCAGTGCGCTGGATCATCTGATGCTGACGCGCGGAAAAATAATAGAAGATGAAGGAATCGTAGACTGAACTCTTGAGACAAAAGCCAGTGAGCAAACAGAAGGTGGAGCCTCTGGACCCATCAGCTATGTACACTGAGTCTGCTCTGTGTGACTGCAACTGCACAAACCACTGCCACACACCAGGGATGTGGACACAGAGTGATGTATGTGCACTGTCCATTTTGGGTTGGATGTAGTTTCCTTTCATACTCTGTTTTGAAAGAACTTACTATTCTGGACAATTGAGGAATATAGGAAAGTTTGCAGTTAATGACTAGTTGGCCATTGCTGCTTGCTTTTATATTCATTCCTCTTTTCTCAAGGAAAGAATCAATAGCACATGCTTGACACAAAACTAATGTAATCAATGCTATGATTTGAAAGTTTAAACTGACACTTTGTCAGGAAGTATCAGAAAAAAGTAACCTGAAAACCTGAGAATACTCTTGGGCAGCAGATTGTCTGCACTGTGTATTATAAAGGCCTGAAAGAAGATGATATGAAGCCTTCATTATTACAGACTGGACTGAATGACCAATATTGGTATGACATGATAGGAGATGACATATGACTCTTACCAACTGAAACATGATTAGCAACTTCAAGCACAGTAGCTTTTTAGAGCTGTATTCAAACCATGAGGAAGAATTAAAGATCCAGGCAAAGTTTCACACAGCAAATAATTTCTTTTTAATTGAAACAGTAAGGGCATAGTTTTGGATGCAGTGGATGCTTTGGAGTGCTTTACTTCATTTGAACATAAGTGATTTTAAGCATATTATTACACAAATATATTGTACTACATCCTTCACTTGAAAAAAAAGGCATGGAAAGGCAGCAGAAAAATACATTTCCCTTCCATTCTGAATGTGGTATACCAGCAAGCTCTTGGCATGGCAGCATGTATTAATAGTACACATCTATATGGGAATCATATACCACATTTTTATGTTGCAGTCTTAGCCAATGTTTCCTTCTTGTAAAACATCCAAGGTTTCTGGTAGAAGTTTTATTTCAAAAGATGCATTGTTTCCACTAGTTATGTTCTAAAAATAATCGGGCAAAATTGTGATATTAGCCCTAATGGAAACTAGACATCCCTTATTATTTGCTGTTGATGAAATTTTGTGATTTAAAGAGAGCAAGGATTAACTTCAGAAAGGTAGAGAAAATTATGTTAATTTCTCTGTCTTCATTTTGTGAGCTGCCTGATCTTAAAAAGACCTTTAATAGAGGCAGAAGCTCTTGAAAGCTGCAATTCTTTGTCTGCTGTCCCACTGAACAGGGTAAGGGATGAGAGCTGGGGAGTGGGACAAGGAAAGTGTTGCAATGGCATTATGCCAGCTGGGGACATGATAACTGACGGTCTGCAAAGTACACATGGGTCACATGAGATTTTTGTTGTTTCTAGTTGCTAAAAGTCATGGAAATATGCTTAAACACTTTAAATAGCTTCTGAACATCACCATTGGTGTGGTTATATCAGGTATGTTGTGTGATCACAGATTAAATGTTCTGGTCAGTTTTAAGTGGAAGAGCAGACAGCAGGGCTCAATCACAAAATGAAAGTGGAAGCATGAATGCATGTGTGGCTGAATTGCAGAGTTCTTCCACTGAACCCATAATATAAAGGTGTTAGAGGATTTCTACTGGAGTATAGACAGGAAAGCAAAATGAAGAGGGAAAATGTGGTCACAAAATTACTACCTCTGCAAAGCTGCCTGTTGGGCGATGCACACAGAGCAAGAGAGATGCCTGCTGTGGACAGGGCAGGTCAGTATAATAAATAAAATCATATAAATTATCTGAATTTTTCTAGTCTATAGTTGATTCAACAAAGTATTCATTACCATAGTATACATACTTACTAATATTTTATTCTGATATTGCCTTTCCTGCAGAAAGATTTTAAAAATTGAGTGATTTTAGAATGAAAAGTACATATGGGCAATACCTAAATTATGTAGTACAGAGAACAATTTTATTTTTGGATAAAATACTTTTAGATTTCTAGATGCTTTGGTGGCAGAAAAAGATGAATTCAAAACTCTAACTTGAAAAGGCTGGAGTTTTCCAGAGTACACAATCCACTCTGATTTTGGAGACCCTCACATAGTCCTCTCACAACTGGCAGGAAAGGTAGTAGTGAGGGAGATTCCTTCTCATCCCCAGCCTGGTACAGCAGGAGTCACGCCAGAAAGCAGCCTTTGAAGAAACTCCCTTTGCAGAGAGGGAGAGTATACTGAAAACTCCACGCACAATTTCAGTGTGACTGCTCACCAACAACAGAACATAATTGCGGGCAGATCTCGTGACCTCTTCCCAAAGATGGAGTTATTACAAATCCCCCACTGATATCCCCATAGTCTGGTCAAGAAACAGAATGACAATAAACTCAGAGCACCTCTGAGATGGGATTCCCAGTACGGCCAAACCAAGATGCTGGTTTCTTTGGGCTGCTAAGTTAGTCAGTAAATAGCATTACAGCAATTATTTTGCTTTTCAGGCTGCAAAGCTGGTGAAATGCACCTAAAGATGGACATTACCACCTGCCTGTTCTAACTTGGCTAGTAAGTTGGCTGAGACATCCATCTGTCTGGGTGGGGTGCAGGCATGTTTCAGCAGGAAAGCCATATGGGTTCTACTGGGGCTTCTCCTGCACTCCTCTACCATGCACAAACCAGGGCTGCTGTGGAGAGAGAAGTGGGGCAGGCAGGACCATGCAGGCAGGGATGAACAATGCCTTAACAAGAACAAAAGCAGTTTCAAACCCCACCAGTTTGTCAGATTACTTAAGACATTTGACTGAATGTCAAAAATGTTTCAATGAATAGTTTCACCACCCAGATCTTATTTCTAGGTCCTCTTTTGGAAAAAAAAAAAAAAAAAAAAAATCCTGAAACTTACGAATGAGTTGCTTGATTTCAGTTTTCCTCAAATATGTGTTTTTAATTCCATTATGCAAATGTGACCCAAAGCAACAAAGTTTTGAACTGGTTAACTTGAATCTAGAGAAATACCTTTCAAAGTCCAGTGAGGACAAAACCTAAAACCTCACATCCAGATTCTGGAGTCTTCCAAATGCCCCTGTTTTGCCCTGACATTTTCACAGATGACTGCAGGCATGTCTCCCACACCTATTTCGTTCATGTCCAGCAGCTCCACAGAACCGATCACCTTTCTTCCAAATGGATTTGATCT
Source organism: Lepidothrix coronata (assembly GCF_001604755.1). Taxonomy (NCBI): domain Eukaryota; kingdom Metazoa; phylum Chordata; class Aves; order Passeriformes; family Pipridae; genus Lepidothrix; species Lepidothrix coronata. The sequence goes on from NW_016690260.1 coordinate 3,257,539, forward strand.
GCACGGTGCTGCATTAAATAAAGTGTGTGATGCCATGTGTGCCATAAAGAAGCATGAGAAAGTGATTCACATGCTACCTACAGATTTTCCACAATTTCTTTGTATTGTAGGGCTTATACTCCCTCATATCATTTGGAGGAACTCTCAGAATAATGATTTGGCATGTATAACTGGTTTTTCCATTTCTGTCATTAAAGCTGCTTTCAGGGCCATGCTGAAATCGCAACAAAAGACCTTCCCACATCGCAAATCACTGTGGTACTTGGTGTGCACTATATCAATAAAAAGATTAGCTTACTTATAGGAAAAGGATGACAAAGTCCACAATTGTCCTAGCCATGAGAAAAATGAGGTTCTGTTTCAGCTAAACCAGCTAGTAACAATGTCACGTTATAACCCTCGGTTCCTCAGGTGCAGTACACGTCTCACAAGTGGATTTTATCCTACGTGCTGCATTAAATTAGTGCCATTAACCTTCTAGGTCAGCCCTTTGAAGTCAAGCAGGCATTTTGCTATTGATTTCCATGGAGCCAGGATTTCATATTTATTTTCACTGACTATTTATTTCAAAGCATCAGGAAAATTTTCTGCTCAGAAGGCCAGAGAAAAAACATGAAACAGAAGGATGTAGGAAGGGGGATTTCTCCCTCGGTGTGAATGCAGCATCTTCCAGTTCCATCCCAGATGACAGCAATCTATGTAGATTCTGAGACAGCCCTACAGGGACCAGCAGAAGTATTTAAAATAATTACAGAAATCAATTCTAATGGCTTTCCAGGACTGGACAGAGAAAGTGACCGGCAAACAAATGACTCAAGTGAAGTTGAAGCAAACAGAAATGGTGATGAGGAGGGCAGAAGAAGCTTCAGTTAAACCTGGAGCAAATCCGGTATGGATCTCTATTCAAATCCAGGAGATTAGAGTTCATTTAGAACAAAAATTGACCGAGCCAGAGGAATTTGAGAAAGAGGTAATTTATATTTTGTGCCCATTCACTGGAAAAGGAAAAGCACCAGGCTTCATGATTTTATTAGTTAAGCTTTTTAAGGAGAGCCAAAATTTGATAGCAAATTTCCAAAAGGTCTGGCTTCTGTCATGCGAAAATGATACTCTGTAAAAAAAGAAATAACTAGCAATGAAGAAAGCATCAAAAGGGGGGAAAAGGTACCTGACCAGAGACTGGTGCCAGTGAAGTGCACACTAAAAAGATGCTGGTGCAGTGTGTTCCCGGATGGCAGAATGGGAGAACCACAGCAAGCTACAGTGCTATGGACATCACTACCAACATGCAAGAGTGGGCCCTGTACTGAAATGATGCACAGCAATCACAGGACTAAGAGGTGGCTCTTTCCAGTAGAAGTTCTCAGTCTAATCATATCCAAAAAATTCTACTCAAAATGTTCAGGGGCTGGACTAGGTGACCTTTAAAGGTCCCATCCAGCCCAAATCATTCTATGATCATGCTGGAGGCCAAGAAATCACACTGCCCCTACATGAGTCCTATCCAAACATGTTAAACAGCAGTTGCAACCAACTCAAAGTTCCACGAATTTGTGAATATCATAAAGGAAAGACTTGTCTCTAGCGAGTGTGTAAAAAAGCCTTACAAGATGATCAAGAAGGTTTGCATACAGTTTTCTATTCCTTTTAAAGGAAAACTATTTTACAGCCCTTTTTTTTTGTATTTCCATAGCCCCTGGGTTCATTTCTAATTTGTAACTGTGGACTTGAATATGCTGGGAAGAGTCAAAACAGAAATTCTTATTTCTCCACACATTTCCTTCCAAGCAGCCTACACAAACCCAAGTGCTATTCATTCTTTCAATGGGAAGGAAAAGGAACGACATTTCAGCTGCCTGTGGGAGATCCTCACTATGCAGCAAAATGCACTGCACTGCACTAGCCCTCAGAATCCTTGGGTTTTGTCTAAAAATGCAAATATGATTTTCTTTAAGGACCAGTGTCCCATTGCAGGGACAGTGATCAGAGGAAACCCAAGGCTCTCAAATCAATCACACGTTGAAGAGGAAATTGGGGTTGTCCCTCTTCCTGGCTGCCTGATGCAATTCAGGATCTGATTTGCTGAAGTTCTCAAGCTCTCAGTCATGAACAAAGTCATTGCAAACTTTGCTTTGTATATATGGAATGTGTTCTGATGCCAAATGCTAAAAAATCAAGGTCCTGGCATCTCAGATAGGTGCTCCAAATTCAGCAGATAGTCTTTCCCTAGACTCTGTGCCTTACCTTATCAGCTGCAAAATAGGGTTATCCCCCACCAGAAGACTATTTTGTTCAATCCAAATCAAAACTTCCTGTGCATGTTTATTCTTTTCATTTAAGTAGGAAAGTATAGGAAAATGCAGTATTTTAATTTGGCATTTAACATGGCAAAAGGAGAGAGTACCAGTTTTTCTCTTCCCTTTTTTTCTTTCAGGAACTATTCATTGACTTCAGAACAAACTAGTAAACTATTCCATGATCTGAAAACACGTTGCAAAGAGGCAATTACGCATCATAAACATTTAATTTAATACCACAGGTAACATTTTTACTCTGCGTTTCTTAACACGGGTTTTTTCATCAGGGACCTTCTGGAAAAACCATAAATACAATAGTTAGACTCCATCCTTGTGACACTGGTGCAGTCCCCAGTGACAGCTGTGTGTGGTATGTGGATTCCAGTTGCCTGAGCCATCAAACTACAAAGTGGCAAGCCATTAGCCCTAACACATCAGAGGAAAGCAACTGGGCATGCAGTGCTTTGCGTGAGGACATCAGACCAATGATGAAACTGAGCAATCTCTGTTCGATTTCTCAAGGGAAATGTGCCACAGACCACTTGTGTCAGGGTTTGACCCTTTCTGCTCCAGGCTGCCTTTTCCCCAGCTGTGTCCTCAAGCATCTGCTGACCACAGCTCTGCTTCCCAGCACCCCATTGCGGCATCAGTCTGCCTCATTTGCAGTCACAGCATCTCCCAAATGGGCCTCCTGTCCCCATCTCTGTTTTCCTGCCATTTTTCCTCCTACCTACCCAGCTTAACCTGTCCCTAACTGGTCTGTTTAAAGGCAGGGTTTAGCCCATCCCTAAAACAAAATACAGAACTGCCCCTGAGATCAGTGGTGAAACTCAGGAAAAGAAAGCAGAGGAAGGCAAATGATTACAAGGAAAACAGCAAAAATGCAGGAGAAGAGGACAGCCCTTGTCTCTTGTCCTAAGGCAGAGAATTAGCACAACAGCACACATGAGAGCAATGTCCTGCAAAAGTCCAGTTTGGCTGTTGTCCAAGGATGCATTGTAGCAGCTCTACCCACAGCAGGAGAACACCTGAATAAACTGATTACTGTGTGTCATTGCTGTCTTTTCCTGAATCCTTTCATTGTCCCTGGGGACACATACAAGGTATATTCTTCTTTTTGCATGGCCTGTCCTGCTTTCAGAGTCATGCTCAACACCAGGACAAGTTTGTCCCTCCACTGAATCATAGCTATCTCAGTAGCAACCACACTGCACTGAATTACATTTCTGCTTTTGGGGGCTTCCCCACACCAGGCAGCACCTCTGGGATGCTGGATGGTGGGGTGTCGAAGGCAGGGAAGACAGAGGCAGGGGGCAGGTGTGAGGAGGATGCAGAGTTCTGGGAGGACCAGGTGCCACTGCAGCGCTGCAGTTCATCCCACACAGGCCAGGGGCACAGCACAGGGGCACTGGAGTCTCAGACAAAAAGCTACTGGAATTGCTTGTTCTTTCAAGAAGCAAAGAAATACATTTTTTTCCATTACTCTCTTGCTAAGGGAGTTGGATTGGTTTTGAAGAGATAATTCTTTTCGAGACAACAAGCCAGCTTGGGGCAGGCACCAGCAGGGAAAATTTCTGCACAAACAGTTGAAATTATGAGCATGAAAACCAGCCCTGTAATTAGGACTGGAAGGCGTCTTAACAGGCAAGTGCTTGCAACCCCCACCTGCCAGCCAGGCCCCACCAGGTTTGCTATCAGCCCAGCTCTTACTACTGTTTGATTTGGGCTATTCCTTCCCCCCTGCCTCATGCCTACCTTTTTAGGGGCTTTTTAAGGGAGATTATCAATGGCTCTTTTGGAAAGTCAAGTAAATAGTGTCAGTCAGCTTCCCTGCCCTAGCTATCTAGTGACATTTTTGAAGAATCCCATTAGTTTTACCAGACATGACTAGTTTTCCATTTAAATATAATGTTCCTGTTCTGTACAAGAGAGATATTTACTGATGCTATTTTACTTCTAAGTTAGCGAAGTTTTCTGTGTTGGCAATGTGTGAGCACACACACTTTGGCAGAGCTCAGTGCATACAGTGATGAGCAGACTGTAAATATCTAGACAAATTAATAATGTAGCACTGAAGAGGAACACAAATCAGTTAAGATTAATGCTAATATCAAAAGTGTCTAGAGCAGCAGACAAGATAATTTTTCTCTTTGTCAGAAATAAAGGGAGATCAGCAAGGGCCATGTATAGATTGCATAGCTTGGCTTTAGAAACACTAAATAATTTGGAAAAAAGCCATTCTAGTTCCTCTTCTTAAAAGAAATAATCAATGCTAGTTCTCTCTCTCTCTGACTTAGTAAACAAACTAGAGCTATGCCCTTAAACCAGGGCTGTCAATTTATGTTGACAGACCTTGATGAATATAATTACAGAGCACCTAACTGGAGCAGCAGTTGAGGGGAAGTTAAAATGAAAACCTAATATTGGAGAGAATTGATCAGCCTACTTTCCTTTTCTCTCTGGAGCCTGCTCAAAGCTCATTTATTGGAAAGACTGATGGCAGCACGGAGACTGTGGGACTAGTCCGGGCTCGCTGTGCAATGCACTTAAATGATTAGGGAGTATTGGACACCTTCGCTGGAGTCGGCTGTTTGTCCTCCAGTCTGGGAGCTGCGCGGCACCGCCTGCCAGTCGCGCATCAGGGCAGCCCCGCGCGGAGCCGCTGAGTGCTGCTGATGGGGCAGGAGCGCTCCCGGATCGATAGCCCCGCTCCTCTGCTGCCTTGGCTAAGAGCTGGAGAGACTAGTTGGTGCATATGTGATGACTAGAATTTAATTATATATCAGATTGATTTTCAATTACAACTTCAAGGAACTGTTTGCCAGGATTTCAAGTTCATGAGAAAGGCCCTGTGTCTCCTTTCTAAACTCTTTTCTCCCCATATTCCTGTGCTGTGTGGAAAATTTTACAGACTTTCTACCTTCAGCCCTCTGTCGGGATAAACATCTTCAAAGTTTCCATCAATAATGAAAAGATCAGCTTAATCTGAGAATGAACCTATTCAAAGTTGGAAGAGAAACTTCAAAGTTGCAGAATAAAATTAAAAGATCTAGTTATAGTAGTATTTTTTTTTCTTTAATATAAGTTTCCCAGTGCTGAGTTAAGAAGCAGAATCTACCTTCAAACAGAGGTTTCGGCTGTTTTGGGTTTTTTTTTATTTTGGACATAGCACCAAAGGGATCTGAATTCAATCCAGTCTGTAGAAATGGAAATGTGTGAGTAATAAAACATTCTCCTTTTATAAACCTATCTGAACTTAGTCCTGGATGAAACTGGGAGTATTATGCATGCAAGAGCAACCAACTAGATGAGAAACAAAAGATTTTCATGAAACTTTTCTAGATCAGTTTTATTTCTTTTGTGAGTGTTCTTATGTCTGTTACCATCAGAGATTTTAATAAGACTTTCATCAAAATGTAATCATTATGTGAACTGTACACTCTGCAAGCTGCATGAAAAACTGAACTGGATTTCAGGGGGGAAAAATAGATAGTAGTTAAATTTCAGTGCTGGGTCTGATCTGCTTACTCCAAAATACAGAGACAAAATTTGCCAGTAGACTCACATGGAAGAATTATTAAATTACATAAAGCAGAAATCTTCATTTAAAGAAAAAAAAAAGAAATGTAAAGTTTTCAGTGAACTTAAAAATTGACTAGAAGGGGACAGAAAAATAAAGCCCTTAGCAAGTGAATCAAGTGCAGGAAAACAGTAGCAATCAAAGGACTTTTGCTTACATTTGCTAGGACTGGGGATGTCTCTGCTCATGCTGTGGGCAAAAGTGTGTGACACAACCATCTCCATGTGCACCACTGGCTTTTCCAGCGATGGCATGTGAGCTCCATCAGGCAGCCATGACACTGAGTACCATTGATAAGAAAGCAACAATGGAGTGTGCCCCAAGGGCTGCAGGAGGGGTTGCAGCCCCCCTGTCTGCAAGCATGGCCACAGGCTAACTGCCCCTTGGCCACCTGCCCTGTCTGGCCCATACATGCACAGCAATACGAGGTAAATGCAAAACACCTTTTAGAAGGTACGTCCCTATATACATATGAATAGCTATATGCTATAAACAGTAGTAAATCACTCCTGAGGTCTGTAGAAAAGGCTCTGATTTTCATGTAATAAAATTTTAACTTGTTATTTCCAGGAAGCTGTACTGGAACAGAGGTACGACTAACACTATATGAAGATGAAGCCACTCTTTAAGAAACCTGTAAACTGTTAAATATATGCATTGTCTCAATCCATTTGAATAGCAGTATTCCTGTAATGTATTCTTATTTAGAGTTTCTTCATTTTCTTCACTAATTTATTCTTCATTTTCTGAAAAACTTGCAAAGAAATCTTGACAATGTGTCAATAGAATCCAGCTTTTTCTCCTACTCAGTCACAAGCCAGCTGCTTTCTTGAGATATCCTATCTACAACACAGATACGGTTCACTTTGACTGTTTTGAAACTGCCACTGAGTTTCTTTCATGTTCTCATGATAATCATGATTTTATTTACTATATTATAGCTCCCTGGTTACCTTATTTCCAAAAAGAATAGTACTAGGTGAATTACTCTCATTTTCAAACTTTTAATTACCCTTCTCTCCCTTCCACCCACGTTTTCTAGTTCTACCCTTTTTGTTTAGTGGGAGAACAGGTTTGCACATGATGTTCATGATCCAGGCACACCTTTTATTTTTGTTGAAAATTCCTGTTTTTCTCTGCTCCCTTCCTAATAATTTCTGTTGTTCTGCTTACTTCTTCAGACTGCTCCCATACATGATGGGAGTTTAAATAAAACTACTTACTTGAATTAACTGTCCTAAGGATTCTAGAATAGCAGGATAGCTCAGGTTGGATTTTTGGAGGTCATCAAACCCAACAGCCTGTTCAAAGCTGGGATATACTGGAAGACTTCCAAAGACAGGATATACTGGAAGACTTCCAAAGCCATCTCCTCCCCAGGCTAGACAGACCCCAATTTCCAGTCTCTCCTTGCAGGGCAAGCACTCCAGCTGCCACCATCCTGGTGGCTCTCTGCTGGACTCACATATATTCTTATACTGCAAACCCAAAACTGGACTCAGCGTTCCAGGTGTGGTCTAATAAGTATACAGGGGAAGCCTCCTTTTCTTCACTCTGCTGCTTGCACTGCACTACCTGCTTACACAATTATTTATACAACCCAGCCTCCTGTGCACATCTTTTCACCTGTCAGTGAGTTACAGAGTTCAACTACCATTTTGTCTTGCAGTCACTCAGGACTGTGAGATCCCTCTGCGCCTCACCCAAGCAAATTTGCTTTCTCTAAGATGATCTCAACAGTGAACATTGTCATCTCAGTCTCAACCCATTTCTCCAGGCTCTTTCCAAATGTACCAGTGTATTATGGTTCAAGTACTGTCACAGCCTGATAACTGAATTTATCCTGTTTCAATGTTTTGCAACGAAAGCAGATGAACCTTCAGCTAGAAAGCATGATTAGCCTCAGCCTTTAAAACCTCAACATCCTTCAAAATATTTACCACATTCTATACCATCCCTACCGTGTTTGCATTTTAAAGTGAGCCCAGCCAGCACACAGAGCTGCCTCTGTAGGCAGCCCCATTGCCACCATGCAGAAGCTTACAATAACCAGCATTATAGCTGGTGGTAGATGCACAAGAGGTCTTCAGCAATAAACCTTTGGGGGTTGAGTTACAGTAGCGACACACAGCACCTGGGTAGGTGAGGCACGAATAATAAGAACATCTTGTCTGTGTCTGGGCTTTTGAACACCACCAGATCAGGTACACAAAGTTCACCTAATCAACAGGGTGCATCTCTAGAATCGACACATGTGGTTGTAATGGATACTGGCCCTTTTTGTGAAGGTGAGAAAAATTCTCAATAGGTAGGACTCAAATGCACTGAAGCCAGTTGGGTTGTCACCACCATCATTTCAGAAGCCTCTGTTATCTCTTTTGCTTCTGTTTCTCAGATTTCCCTTGAAAGCTCAATTGTGTCTTTGACATGGGGATTTTAGAACAAAAATGGAAATGTCCAATGTTTAGAGGCAGAGGTCACTCGAATACTCTCAGGAACTAAGTGAGACAAAAAGAAAATATAAATTAGCTTTACTGTGAGACTAAGAGCACTTCATGAGTCAGGTTTTGTTCTTCTCCTGAGGACTAGACAGCCCCTTTTATCCAGGATTTCCTGACATCAAGCAGTCAGGGTGTGAGAAGGGCACGGCACAGGGACTGCAGCATCAGGGCGGCAGCCTCACTCACAAGGGAGAGTCCTATTCGCTGTTTCAATGCTTATTAGAATATTTTCTCAGACAATCGTAAATCAAAGATTAAGAGAAAGGATTTTCACAGAGAAATAAACCCTTGATAGAGTACGCAGCAGAATGTTTTTTCACCTCATCACATATAGGCCCAGGACACATCCTGAGTGCTGCTGGTGTTTAGTACTCCAAAAGAGAGCAGCTCTACAGTACCATCACCACATATGTATGGGTAGAACAAAGTTTAGTCTTAAGAATTAAAAGGAATTAGAGGTAGATCAAAATCAAAATTGTATTTAAATCCTCATAGGCTCATGCCTGTGTGCTGCAGAGAGTCTGCTGGGGTCTAAAATGTTCAGATTGCCTTTTTCTCTGTAAGGCCAGGCTTGGGAAGCTGCCTGTGCCTTGGAAACAGGGTCCCAGGTGCCTGGGACAGCTTTTCATAGACATCTTCTCTTCAATGTCCTACAGCATGTTGTCAGCAACCATGTCTGCCAAGCCTTGTGTTCAGTGCAATAGAACAAACTGTGTTTGAGAAGGCCTTGTGTTTTGCTCCAAGAGTGCACTATAGTTTTTTTGATAAGGAGAGAAATTGAGAATATATTTTGAGATTTAGGTTCAAAAAGCTGAAAACTGAAGAAGCAAAAGAAGCAGTGAAAGAGTAGAATAGACACAGGGCAGAAGGACTGGAAAAAATGCTAGTGTCTGGGTGTTCAAAAGATGAGGCAATCCTAAGATTTTGAAAATTAAGGGTGACTTTGGCACTGGAGGGGAAACTACCAAACAGGAGCAAAATGTTCTCTTTCCAGCAGGCAGCACTCAGACAACACTCCAGCCTCTCTCCTCTTTGATATACAAGTTTTCAGGTGAACAGGAAAGCAAGAAAGCTTCTCCATCAGCTGTTTTCTGAGCCTTTCCATTTTAATATATGGCTTTTTCTTACTGCAGGAGGCTCAAAGTCAGGAACCAAGAGTCCACATGCAGCTCAATCACATAGTAAATGTGCTGTCATCGTGGCTGAAGAGGTGAAGCCTGAAAGCCTGACATGAGTGCATTGAGAAAACAAAATTAGCCTTCCTGTTTTTAAGAAGTCCTGCAATTTTTCAGTCTGAATCATGATTTTCTAGTGAAAGGCTGAATGATTTGGTAAGGAGACAGTCATACTGTCTAGCACTGGGCAGGCAATAGCCCTTGGAGACACTGCTCCTCCTTGACTGTAGAGGGAAATTTGGCTGCTTACAGTGCCCTGAATCATCCTGCAATTAAGTGTCTTCAATAGGGATTGCAAAAATGCATTTGATGTTGGAATATTTGTCTCTGACAAAGCTGGAACAAGTATGGATCTGAGGAGCCTCTGTGCTTTAAGAAATTCTCCATTCTCCAATGCACTGCTATAAATAAAGTCCATTGGTGAAGGCAGCGGGCATCATCTAAAGCCAACGGGCAACAGGTGTATGCCCAAATGAAGTATAACATCCCAGCAAACACTGTCATGCACCCCTAACAGAGTCTGTGTTCTGTCTTGCTTCATATAAAAATTACTCTAACCCCAAACCCCCACTGTCAGGTACATGTCAGGCTTAAAGGCTGAAGATTGGCAGAGATGTCCCATGAGCCAACTCTGGGAATTTCATTATGCAATCTCATTTTGCCAAAAGCCTGTTGCCCAAGATCTTTGTAACTAAGTGGTTTCAGAAAAAAAAAAAAAATCTCAAATTCTCATATCCCACAGGCTCAAATTCATAGGGTAAACAACTCATCACGGTTTAGTGACACAGCAAGTCTTGAGGCAAGACTTGAGACCACTTTTGTGACTGACCATTTTTATATCTCCATTTTATATATGGGTCGCAAAGAAGCACAATTACTTGCAGAGAAGTTATGTGACAGAGTTGAAAGTTGTACCCAGGATTTTCCAGACCCAAACCGGACCTTTCTTTACTTCTCTCTGGTACATGGGAGACTTCTGTTTTCAGGAGCCAGTTACTTTTTACAAATTACTTGATGGGGAAGGAGGAAGGGTTGTGGGTCTGTGGTCTTGGGGGTCAGTTCATCCCAAAGATACATATACCTACAGCTAGAGAGCAGTAATAGATACCCAACTTCAAGTTCTACCCTGAGGAAGTGACACTAGAGACTTTGTCAGAAATTACTGTGATCTGGTGGTGGCTGAAAGTTCTAAGGAAGTAAGATACAAGAACTAGAAGGAGAGATTGAATATGAAAGTGGGATCCTGGAAAGCAGCTTCCATGGGATGTTGAGAAGCTTTTTTTCTTTCCAGAGAAGAGCTGATAAAATCAACATCAGACATTTGAAAACTTTAGGATCCACCACAGTGGTAAAATATAATTTTTATTGTTTGATATTGTTCTTTACACTGATTTATGTTGAGTTACCAAAATGAATCCTAACCATTGAAAGACTATTAACTTTTCATGCAAGTCAAACTCCTTGTGATAAATGCAGTGTTTTCTTAAAGCCAAGTTCAGCCATCAGCTTGAAGGAGACCATCAGTGTGAACCAAATGAATACTCTGCCCACAAGTTTCAATAAGTTGTTGGTTTTTTTTTTTAAATCTTCCATAGGAGAAAAAAAAATCTTAAAAAAGTTATTTAAAGAAATAAATGTAAAGTGGGTTTTCTGTACGAATGAGAGGTGGAAATTCTGGATGAACTTTTCTGTTTCTTGCCTTAACATTTATATTTTTACTTTTTGTAGAAACCAGAAAGGTAAATAGGAGCACTGTGACAATCAAAGAGAAGAGCTGGAAATCTGAAACTTCATCTGCAGTGCCCAAACACCAGACATAATTCATGTTCCACTGATGTGACACATGCTGGAATCCAGGACGAACACCAGCCTCTGGCACAGAGTGGGCTGGTCTGGGGGGGAAGAGCAGAGTTGTTGCAGATGAGTAAACTCCACCAAAGTGCACACACAGGAAACATAATGAAGAAATGAGCCATGTGCATTCGGGTGTAAAAGCCATGTCTGTGCTTAGGAGCATTTGTGTTGTAGGAAAAAAAAAACAAACCCAAAAGCATTGTTTATAGCAAAGCATCTTGGTTTTGTTGGGCTGTGTTAATAACGAGTGACTGGTTCTACTGTGGTGGGCTCTGGTCCATTTGAGTACTACTTATGCACAAAGTGGCTTTTGGGCACATGTGAGCTGGGGAGGGGAGGATTCTCTAATATTTGTTATCCCGTGTTTCTTCAAGTATATGGAACACATGCTATTCCCCATTTTGTAGCTGTATCCAGCCATGCCTATAATGATTGAACTCCTGATCCACATCTCCCTTCCAGAGGCTACCTGATCATTAGATCTGTCACATCTGGGATAACTGGATGGAAATGTTTCCATTTAAAACTGGACAGATTTTTACAGAGAGCAGCTCTATTCTTTGTGGGGAATTTCTGTAAAAATCCTTCCTTTCCACAGAAAATTTATGTGGGAAATTTTTTAATAAAAACCCAAATATTTGAAAACTCTCCCTTTCCCAACAGAATACGTCACCTCCTCAAACTTCCTTGCGCTGGGGATCTCCAGTCAGACTTTATTCCTCATAATGTCTGCTGGACAGGTTCCTCTGTGATTCAGAATCTTGTTTTCTAGAGGAATTTTCTGCACACGCCTCACGGTCCTTTTTTGAAAACAAGTCCTGTTCCAAACTCACACCCACTGAAACCATGTGGAACCACACAGGGACAGCCTAAAAAAAAAAAAAAGTCACAAAAATCACCTTATTAATTTTCTCTGGCTCTCTGCCTCTCTGACTCCCTCCTGCACTTTCTTTTCCAAAACAGAAGGAGGGAATCCCACAGCGTGTAGCTGTTATTCGCCTTTTCCTTTCCCTCTTCTCTGCTGAGGTCAGGAAATAGAGCAGCCTGAAGCACTGCCTGTTGCACACATACCAATGCATCGTGGAGTACCCTGAGGCAGGGTGAACCTCCACAGCTCCCGCACGTTTGCCTTGCCTCGGTGCCTGAGCAGGATGAACAGGACTCGTCACAGCAGTCACTGTAGAGACTCTGAAACACATACCAGCTCCACAAAGGGGATCCTCAATCACATCACTTATGCAGCTTCTCTCTCTGCTGCAGCATCAGGAAGGTTCCTGGTAGGAGACCTCCCAGGCAGCTCTCTGTCACAGATATATCTTTCCTGTGCTGATATTCCCTGTCCTCTTTGGGCAGTGTGAGAGAGGGTTCTGCTGGCATTGCTGCTCTAAGGCATCCCAGATCCTAGATTTTGTGGATCTCTAAAAAACAAGAACTGAATGTATATTTTTAAAGTTCAATGCCTCCTGCATTCAAGAACACAGAAGAGACTTCTCTACAGAAAGAAAGGAGAGTTAAAAACATAAAGGCTAATAGTAACAGCTGAGTATTATTTCTGCAAGTGGTTTTTTACCTAGATTAAATCTGACTACTTTAAACAGAGGGAGGTGAGCAAGCGTCTGTCCTGAAAGTGATTATGCCTTTATTTATTGCTGCTGCATTGCTGGGGGGGAGGCAAAGGTAGGTTTAGCAGGCATTACATTTCAGTTGTTTGCTTCTTTACTGTCATTTCTGCTCGGTGTCAGAGATGGCTGCTCAGGCTGCAGGACCACAGGTACCTGTCCTGGAGAGCAGCCTGGAGGCACCTCACCATCACCCACCACAGTGCTCTGTCCTCTTTACTGTAAGAAAGGGCCCTTCTTGCTCTGCACTTACCATTAGTCTCTCAAGGAACTTTGACAGGGCCCAGGCGTACTCCAAAAGAGATAAAAGTGAAAAGGTCACACCTCTGGGTCAAAGGCTAAAAGGCAGATAAAACACTCTGCCTGCAGAAGCGAAATCCAAGGGAAATCAAATCAGCTCCCAAGAAAGGGTAGCTTGTAGGCTGAACTCCAGTGGGAGGACACAATTGCCTTTCTTTTAGCAACTTCCCCCCCCCCTTTTTTTTTCAACATGGGTTAACAAAATATATTTAAGCACAAAACAAAATAAACTCAAATGAAAATCCCAGCCTGCCTCCTCTCCAATGGCTGATTTAATGGAGAATTTTGCTCTGCAGGGTCATCTTTTCATCTCTTTCTGAGGGCAGAGAAAAAATATTTTTAAACACAGGAAAGACAAAATTTGGTATTTAATGTCTTCCTTTAACCAAACAGGGGCACAGCTACTCTTCTGACTGGTGACTCGAAGAGGACTTGGAACAATTAGTCAGAAAATATCAGCTTTCAGTTAGGCAGGTTAAAGAAGGGGATAGTGGTAACTTGTGGGAGGGAAGAATAAACCATGAAAAGCAAAAACACGGATAACACAAAACATACGTAAATGAGGATCTAAGGAACCTTTTTAGTGTATGTAGCAAGAAACTATTAACATTTCTATAAGCAGAAGAGGCAGCTTTAAGACATCCCAGCCAGAGTGAGCCATCTGCACACGCATGTGAACTTTTATATATTGAGCCACAGGCTGAGGGAGAAATTTTGCTCAGATCCCTTTGGATATGAGCAAAAGAAAACATATGTTTAGCTCACTTCTCTCAGGGACATCAGAGCAACAAGGGTGGCTGAGGTTTGCATGTGTGCATGTGAAGCGAGATCCTGTGGCAGCTCTGCAGAGATGAGCGTGCCCACACAGAACCTACAAATCTACATTTGCACAGATGGTTCTAACATCAACATTAGGAGGAAAAACTTCTGCAGTTTCCCTTCTTTTAGATCACATTTCTACTGTGTGCTGCTACAAACAGATAATTTAGAAGGTATTTTATGAGAGCTGGATGTTTTCTTCTGTTTGCTGCTGGTATCCAGCTTCACGTAACCTGTTCCTCTTCAGCTTTGTGCCCATGGATGCCAGGCTCCCTTTTGATAAAAGCGGTGAAGGTTTTCCCATTGACTTTGCCTCATTTCCAGAACTGCTTCCCTGCTTCAGTTTTTCATTCAGTGGAGTTTTAAACTTTCAAACTTCTCCACATTAGACCACCACAAGGAAGGATTTGGGAAAATCAGTTTTCAGCTTAACCAGGACAATTGCTGAGCCATTAGAAACTCGTGAGGGTTTATGAGGCCCCAGAGAACCAGAGAAAGGTTGACATGCTATATTATGCAGAAATGGGAAATTTGCAGAATGACCAACCAGTTTAACCTTGCAAGATACTTGAACACAGTATTAAGAAACTGCCTCATAGAAAATAGGAATAACTGATAAAAAGAACTGGTTGATTGGATTTGTGAAGAACTAAGAATATCAAACCACAGCCTCTTCCACCAAGAGAGAAAATGTTTTCCAAACAGGAAAAGGACCTGTGGATTTAATTTTGAATTTAAAAATATGTTTTCTGACGTTTTCCTTACTAAGGACTTAACTTGTAAATGAAAGTTCTCCAAAATGAGTGTCCAGTTGACTGAAAAACACAGCCAAGTAATAGCAGTCAGGACATCGGTATCTGACTAGGATGATACACCTACCAGAGCACTGCAGCTGTCTCCCAGGCTTTCATGTACCAGCTTTTTCTTCTAACCAGACTGAGCGTGTCATTCACAGCTGCACCTGAGAGCAAGACGTTAACAAAACCACATTAGCCATCTCTGCTCCCTCCAGGTCTAAAGTTTGAGGCAATGAATCACACTCCTGGATTTTAAGGTATTTTCTGTGCATCTGCACTACATTTCAGAACAGAGTTCTCAGGTGCCCAGCCTCCAGCTGAGCATTTCAAAACATACAGGTAGCCCTTGGGGTAGATACTGCCAGGCTGTGGAGAGTATATCTATGTTACTCTGAACTCCTGTGACAGAGAAATTTGTTCTAGGTCATAAGGAAGACTATAAGAGAGTAGGATGCAAATTTAGGTCTCTCAAATCACAGGCTATTCCCCAGCTATGGGACTTGGAGTAAAAAAATATATAATTTTTAAATATTTTATAAGAAAAAAAAAAGAAACCAAAGAAAATCAGTTAGTTTTGCTTGTTAAAATATATTTTACTGCTCACTGCATTGTTTGTGGTTGTAACAGAAGTTTTGTTTTCCAGGTGGTGAAACATTCTATCACAGCTTTAACATATCCAGGAGTAGGTAGCCAATAGATCTGTACAGTCAAAACCTGTGAGTTTTGTCTCACAATGATCAAAATCAGAATCAGAGGTAGAACTCCTAGGCTAGTGGCTGATAATACATTGTGTAAATCATTACATTAAACAATAAGCCCTCTGGGATATATTTTCAGGATACATCTGATCATTAGACCTCTTTTAGGTCTTTTAAGGTTATTCTGAAGTTAAATCAATACTTAGCTCAGCTCTGCTGTTGTTCTTCATTGAATTCATCCAGAAGACACAACCCTTTTCTCAAACAAGGGGAATCCTCATTTTGGTTTTAAATAAAAACTCTTCAATCCAATTTTTGGAATATTGGACTGTTCCAGGAAAGCTCCTGAAATGAGTTGAGCAAACAGTTGCTCAATTCCCTCCTTCCCTCCTCTTTAATCTCGGGTGCTGACCTGGCCATTCATTCCATGTTTGCAGTGGTGAGCTCTGCAAACTGAGTTTCCATGGCAGCTCTAATCCTTGAATAGGGCTGGCTCCATCGGTGGTCACTTAGGACAGGCTTTGTCCTCCCCATGTCCTGTCGCTGGCAGAATCAGAAGACAGAAAACAAGCACCTTCAGTAAACATGACCTAATGAGATCCCCGACTTTGTGACGGGGGCCTGGAAAGGGAACGTGTGGGGTTGCCTGTCTCTTCTGGGATTTTCCACTGAGGTCTCTCAGTGGTTTCCTGTCTGTTTTTAGAGACTCTCTTACTTTAACTGCATTTCTGGTCACTTTTTCATTCTTCTTTTCCCTTGTAGATACAGATATAACTGAGCAAACATGGCAAAACCCTGGTCTGCCTTACTGAGAGCTGTGTCCAATGTTCTCTTCTGCAGGTGCCAGGTTATCCTCTACCCAACAATGTGACTGACCAACTCCTTGATGCACGACCCCTATGGCATCAAGCAGTTTTTCTCTGAGGGGTTGCTGTGGGGCTCCTGTAGCACCAAGAGGAGGACCTTGTGCTTTCAGCCTCTTGTGCAAATGAATAAAAATTAAACTCTACATGTTCCCCCAATAATACATAACTTCTTCTTCTTCATATTTTATGCTGAATAATCACAGTCAATTCTTCCGGGCATTAAGATGATTGCTTGTGAAACTGTCTAGGAGGATGACAGCCAAACATTTTCAGAAGAATAGGCTTTTCAAGCTGCTAGACATTAGGAAAAAATGATACCGTATAAAAATATGCCTGAAATACACTGAAGCAGGCAAGCTCTGTATTTTAACTATATATTCTACACATTCTTTAAACTTTTACCCAGTTCCTCCAAGTATTTGTCCTTTGCTCCAGGGCATGAAAGTCTTGCTATCCATCTTCTTTTAACTTGTTACATGAGGCACAATACCAAAGGTAAACGTGCTGGGCACCATGTACTTGTGTCTGGCCTTTGTGCACTGTCAGTCACTTCCTCAGTGCTGGATGGGACGCAGCCTGTTATTTAAGGTCTGATTTCAACTGTTTGCCCTCACGTAACACAGAACAGTTGTCATGAAAAATGCTGATCATTATCTCCACGTACTGCAAATACATTTCAGAGAACACAGGCAGCTGAGGCCTGTAGCCCTTATTTTGGGAAAACTCCCACCGCCTCCACATAGTTGATGTTTTACCCACAATTAGCAGCTACAGTCCATGTATTTACAGGAATTCCTCTGAAATCGAAAACACAGGCAGACTAACGGGATATAAAAGAAAGAGAAAGGAAGTGACTTTGGCCATGGCATGCTTCCACCCCATGCAGCCGAGGTTGGACAACTAAAGGACCCCTGGCCCAACGCCCTGTCAATTACCTTAATCCCAACTCAAAGAGGAATGATACTAAACACTCCACAGAAATGCTTCCAAACATTGCCACAGGAAAAAGGAAAGCATTAACCCTGCCTTCCCAGGCATGGCTTCAGTAAGGGACATCTCATATTTTACATGGAGAAACACATGAACATAAAAGACATACCCTCCAGTGAAAACTTGCACAACCTCTCAGAATGAACAGAATTAATCCTAGGGAATAATTACAGTTTTAAACAAGAATATTTATGACATTACATAAACACCATTAAAATAAAGTGAAAGGCAATAATTTTTAGAAAGAGGAAAGGAGGAAGTGAGGCGGGGGGATGAAAACCAATCAAAGTTTATAGTTAAAAAGATAAAAGTTCCTGTGTGTCATGTGTGTCAACCATCTTGGAAATTGTTGCTTCAGCCATCACTTGTGCCTTGTTTACTTCCCTTAATAAAACAGGGAAAGAATTTTGTTTATAAAGTTAGCCAATACTTGGAGCTTAAAGCACTTTTCTTAAAAAGGATCTTTCAAAGGCAAGAAGAAAAGTGGAAAATTTCTTTTCAAAATGTTTTAACTTTTCAAGAAAAAACATTTCAAGTCATTATCATCGCAGCAACCCTCTTTTATTTCTCCCTCCCTTTTTTCCCTTTTTTCCGATGCAGGGAAGGTTGAAGGGAAGAGAGAGTTTTCCTCTCTTGTTAGTCAGTGAAAAAAATAACACAACTATATTTTTAAATCAAGTTAAAATTGAAAGAATTGCAAAGAAAAGCAGTTGGAGGTTTTCTTTTGCAACATGCTTGTAGCCTTTTTCTAGCCAGTTCTGGTTCTTTAGAGCTGGGCAGAAATTTTCTTATGTCTTTTACACTACATATTTTACTCTGAAAATTTTGAAGCTTGAAAATTGCCCTGGGCAGCTTCAACTGGGGCTGAGCCTGCAAGGCCTGTATTGCTCCCCAGGAGACCAAGAGCTCTAGTGTCTGGCAGTAACTCGGGGGATTTTTGCCAGCCCAGAAATGGCCTGGCAGATCCTCTTCAGGAAAGATGCTCTTACAGTCCCTTGAGTTTGGGTTAGACATGTCACTGGTGACAGCAGTGCCTACATGTACCACGGGCACACGGAAACAGTTTAGAATTGCTCTCTGAATAGAAAGCTTTTTGGTCAAAATGCTGTTTCCTGCATTTTTTATTCTGACTTGGGCATATTCCAGCATCAAGAAAAAGATGGTAATCGACAGCACTCAGAGACATAAGAAAAATATTTCTTTCCTTTAACATTCCCTCTTCTAAGAGTTGACTTCTGGGAATTGCAGACCAACCATCTCCTGTAGGGACTGCTGGCCCAAAAAATGGACACAAGGCTTTTGCAAGCCAGGTGGGAAGCAGGGGACATCGGTGGGCCAAGTGTGTGGCTGTGATGAGGAGATGTCTGTGAATGTTTTGTGGGTTGCAATTCAAGGTGAAGCAGCTGCTAGACATGTATTTGCATTCGAAAGGGGGGTTCAGCTTTGAGGGGGCGGCAGAAAATTTTGGAAATGGAGTACTGTGGCTTTATAGCAGTACTTCCTTCTGGACAAACACAAAAATGTACTCTGCTGGCTGCAAGCTGTGGGATCAATATCAAGTCTGTGATTTGTACACAACTACTGCAATCTAATTGATACACATGGACAACAGATATGCTTTTGCAAATCAGCTGCGATTACCAGGATCCCTCACAGGACTCAATAAACAATGTCTGGCTTTGGGGCCACAGAACACACACATGGCTACACAAATCTCCCAAACAATTTTCCACTCTGCCACCCAGGCTCCATCACCCAAAAGATTGTAAAAGAGCATGCAACAACACAAACAGTTTGGGTTTAGCCAAAAGCCTAGAGTACAAAAATTCTCTTGCCCAGCACAATCTGCATCCAATTCCCTCCCTTCATAGGGAAACATCTTACTTTCAAGGTTTATTCTTCAGCACCTATAGAAACAAGAAGAGATTTCCTTTCCCCTCTTACACAGGAACAGGTCATCCTTCCCTCCGTCTCCTCAGAAATGAAAGTATTTAGGTCTTGTGGCCAGGCGTAGACAGTCAGTTGAGAAATCACATATTGCACTTCCTTCTCCATTTTCCCTGGTGCCAGGCACTTCCTCACTACCCTGATTTACTCATCAAGGTGTTGAGGATAGTTTGCTCTGCTAACTTCAGGAGTCAGGCAGCATTTCCTGAACCATAATGATGGTTTAAGTAAGGTCCTTTCACTGACCTCCCCATGACACTGTGCTCATGAATAACCAGGTCTGTCGCTGCCCCTCATACTTAATTTTCTCTGAGGAAGTCTTCTGTTAAGGGGCAACAGTTTTCCATTTCAGTGTACAGCACTACCCAGCTGCTTGTTATTTCACTTGGCTGAGCCTGACAAGCTAATGGTATGTTTGATTTGCACTACCAGTTCCTGCTAGAGACATCATAACTTTTATTACAGACGTGGTTCTTGTTAGAGACTCAGTTGTCCGCAGAAGTAAAAAAAAAGCACACTTATTTCAGTCAATTTACTGGTTAACTCATTATTTGCAAGCGCAGTGCTGGCATCCAGCACACAATCTGTTGCATTTCTTTTTAGGGTATTTCACTGTTGCTTGTGCAGCAAATGGAGAGATCATTCTAGCTTTTCTTTTGATATGCATTCCCTTTGCTGTCCTCAATCCTCTGAGGTTGATCACGTTTCTGATTGCTAGAACATTTGTTGTAAACTTTCTTAGACACAGTGCAGTTAAACTCAGATCAGAATTGCCACAGGGGGAAAAAAATGAGTACAGAGAGAGGATAAGCAGGAATATATCTAATTGGGCATAGTTTTGCATAAATTTTCTGCCTTGGTTTTCCCGTTCAGTGAGGATAAAGATATCAAGTGTGTCTATAGAACTTGCACATCTGCATTATTTTCACACTGCCAAAAGTACTGCATGTGCTACATAAAACTAATGCATTACATTTTGCAAGAACAAAGAGAAAATCAAAAGGACTATACTATCACAGCCCTGCTTGTCTGCAAAACAGTGAATTTACGTATTTATGAGGAGACCAGTTGGGTTATGAAATCTGTTTCCCCCGACATACATAGAGCATCCATTCAGGAGAGGGGAGTACCCTCCAAATTTTCCATCACTGACTAGGAGCGCCCTGATAGACATGTGTGTGTATCTCATGCTCAGCAATCCAGATGGAAGGCTTTCCAAATCTGAGATTGCTTATGAAAATTTTGGCTGCACTTCCCCCCTGTCTCAGTTTAGTTGCCAGTAAAAAGGGGATGGTATTCACACACATCACCATGCTGCAGCCTTGTGTAAAATATGCTTTGTTAAAATACAATGTACACAAACAAAATAAGTAGGCTCATACTGTTACCTTTGCCTCAGAGCCAGGGTAGGTTTCCTACTTGCAGGACTGCCAGTGTAAGACATCTATGTACACTACTATCAGGAACTGTTAGTTTCTCATGCAGAATTTTCTCTAATAAAGGCCCTTTAAAGCTCCTGAAGTCTTGATCCTCAAAACAGCCAGTCTGGGGAGCGTTTCTTCCAGTCTTTGAAGTTGCAACACTCATAAAGCTGACCAGTGCTGTTTGTGGGTTTGTTTTCTTTCCATATCTCTCCTTTTCCTTTAAGACCAGACAGAAGATGACATTATTAGCAGGCTGCTCACAAGCACCTAGTAGTTTAGGGGAAGGCTTTTTATTTCTGCTTTCAAGCAGAGATGAAAGATTGTAAAAACCTCTCTTTTTTTTTTCCTTAGGGAATTACAGCTCACAAAAGTTCTTATAACTCCTTACAGCAACTATTTTACTACTCAGGGAGGCTATTTACTAGGTCACTTTCTTCCTGCAGCAGGCCTCAGTGTTAATAAATGGTGTCTGTGAGTTACTTTATGCTCTTCATACTTTATTTTGATCTAGCTGTGTGTTTAAGGAGCTAAAGAGAGTGTGTCTTGATGAACTACTTACACCAGAGTTTGCTCTAGGCCAAAATGCAGAGAGGGCTTTCTTCTGGGTTTTTTCTAGGTTTTTGTAGGTACACTGAAATCTGAAAAATGGGGCAAGCTGCCAAGGTTGCTCTGCAACTCTGTTAGCTTCTGCTCACTCAGCATTAACATCTGTCTTCACTAAAGTGTTACTGGACCCCCGGTAACTGCATGGAGCGAGTTCCAGAGGCACTTACAGAAAGCAGAGCACAGGGAGGGAGGGAGAGCCATGTCCCCCAAACCCTCAATTTTTTCAGTAAAATTAAGGCACAGCTTTACTCCAGAAGGCTCTGTCCCAGGTCTGTGTGCCAGTGAGCCTTAGTATCAAAAACAACCATGAGAGAAAGATGGGGAGATTGTAAGAAGAGGACCCTGTACCTGTGTTCTGCCTTAGCCTTTCACACCATTCAGAAGGTGTCATAAAATACAGCAAAGATTTTTTTCTCTTTGCAAAAAAAGTCAGATGATTTTAGTATACAGTTCAAACTAAAAGTGCAATATCCCAAGAGGTGGGTTATCCCTAAGTCCTGAAATGAGGCACACAGTCATTACAACACCAAGCTCATCACTAACACACCCAAAGGAAGGCAGTACCTCATGCCTCCCTGCTAAGGTCGCACAATATTTTTGTGCCTAATTAACATCTATATGTCAATTCTTCAAAGAAACCAATTCTGCGTACACATATAGTACATGAGTCTTACCCAACCCTTTTCAGGTTCTATCAGGGAAGAGAGGGGGTAAAATCACACAAACCACCCCTGTAACACCTGGTTTGATGTCTCACATGAGACTTGGGTGCACTCACTGAGGCTGTGCTCTGGGGTAGCACTCAGCAAGTCAGAAAATTCAGGGTCACATTCTTGAGGTACCAGAAGCATCCTGCTCTGCAGTGTGTGCAAAACCACACAAGCTACCAGCGTGTGGTAAACAGCAGCACACCTCTGAAGGCACATCTTCAGCACATGCACATCCCATTTTACAAAGTAAGGTCCAGCTTTCCATGAGCTGACAAATTTCCAAGTTTTTCTTTGTGTACTGTGTGCTTACATGCCTGCCATACAATCAGCGGTGCCTGGATTTGTGGATTTATTGGCTGTGACCAGACACAGGCTAAGTAAGTAAACAGATTAATATGTATTAACATACTGCATTCGTTCAAAGTTCAGAACTTGTGTGCACATGTGAAGGTGGTATTTATCTATGGTTCTTACCAAGGGAGCTGATTAAAAACTGGATCATGCAAAGTAAGGAGTGTAGTAAAAAGACAGCATTAAAACATTTTTTTAATTGAAATAGCCTGAATAATGGTTACCCGACTTAATGGCTCATCAAACTATAGCTCTCACATAATCTTCAAGCGTTCGGTAGTTTTGTGTTATAACTTGTAGCTGATGCTGCAAGAAGTGACAGTTCTTATGAAACTGCTTCTGTATTGTTACCCATAAGAACCACACCTAAGAGAAGTCATAATGCCTCATGTACAAAAGACAAAGGAAGAGAAAAGACAGTCACACATTGGTCACCTCTTAACGGAAAAGAGGTCTCCAGAGTCAGGAACTTATTGGTATAGCACCTTTTTTTTTAAGGTTTTGGCTTGCGGTCTTGCAACCTTTAGCTTTTTTCTGTCTATATATGATGGGAGAGTCAGATAACTAAGCTCCCATTTTACAATAGCAATAAAAAGCTTCAGGTGTGTTTTAACACTTTCAGAGCTATGGGGGTTAAGTACAGCAGTGTGAGCTGCCACCTTGCCTCCCCCTCCCCCCAGTGGGGCTGGGGCTGAGCAGACACCTTGGTTGGGCTCCCTGGAGCAGAGATGCCTTTGCAGGGATGCATTGCCCAAGCTAAAGAGGAGGATTTTTTAGTGTTTGTCCCAAAGAGAACTTCACTTTCTATCAAATAATTTTCTATCCAAAACTTAGGATGCATCAGGAATGAAACAGCTTTTACAGGAGAAGACATCCTTGGAGATTCCCATTGCAGCAAATGCCTGGCCCTCAGCCTGGGGAACAAGCATGTGTCTACCATGAGCCATCACTGAAACCCTGCTGCTGAGGGAGAAGAATCAATCTTCATCAGGAAAATTATAAAAAGGAATTTCTTGTTGAGAATGTTTTTGAACATATTTCTCCAGCAGCTGCTCAGCTGGTCTCCCATGGAGGAGGCCAGGAGAAAGCTAGATGATCAGAGGTGCAACCAGCCCAAGTGCTCTGGGATGTGATGATAAATTTTTTCACTTCAGATCTTAAAAACAAACAAACAAAACAAAACATAACAAACAAAGAACACCAAAAAAACCCAGCCACTTTTTTTAGTGCCTAAATGGCAGCTCAGGTCACTTGGCGTTTTAGTGCTTAAGCTTTTACTAGGTGTGCTATGTGACACATTTCAGGAGCTGTGATTAAGCTGTCTCTGTTCCAATCAAGCAGCTGCTCAACTGCACAGACTCTTTAGAATGGAAAACCTCACTGTTAGCGCAGGCATTTTAAGAAAAGCATTTGCAGACGATTTTCTGTTTCTCTTCTCAATCCAGACCAAACTTTACATCTCTTTTATGGGTTTTAGGCTTGACTTTTTAAGCCAAATTAATGATCTAGGATATATACTGTCAGGTCTTCTAAAGAACCTGGTTACCAAGACAGGAACCTAGCATACTCTATTTCTCTCACCATGGGACTGTCTTGACTACAGCTTTTCTATACCTTCTAAGTATCTTTACAACCCAGGTGTTAATCAGTGTATCTTTCTCACAGCCCTCCCAAAATATCTAACAATTACTGCATGTGCTGGTTTTGCCTGGGATGGAGTTAATTTTTTTCAGAGTAGCTGGTATGGGGCTGTGGTTTCGATTTGTACTGAAAACAGTATTGATGACACAGCAATGTTTTCATTATTGCTGAGCAGTTCTTCCGTAGCTCCTCACTCCACCCCACCAGCAAGGAAGCTGAGGGTGCACAAAGAGTCAGGGGGTGACACAGCCGGGGCAGCTCATCCCAACTGATCAAAGGAATATTCCATACCATATGACATCATGCTCAGCAAATAGAGCAGGAAGAAGAAGGAAGAGGGAAGGGGACATTTGGAAGGATGGTGTTTGTCTTCCCAAGTGCAAATGATGGATCCCTGCATTCCTGGAGATGGCTGAACACCTGCCTGCCCATAGGAAGTTGTGATTGAATTCCTTATTTTGCTTTGCTCGACTTTTCTTTATCTATTAAGTAAAGCAAAGCGAGCAAGGGGCTGTGCAAGGCTTAGTTGCCAGCTGGGGTTAAACCACTACACTACAACATAGAACAAGTCAACAAAACGACATAGGAAAACACATCTCAGATTGTCTCAAGCACTTTCCTGGGATCTGAGAGGACATGAAACTAGGTGAGAATTTAAAAGCAGGTCTCTTACCTCCTGGAAATCATGCCCTGTGCTGTTTTCCATGCAATGTCTGAGGCACTAAGGATGCTCTGAGCCTGCCAGCTGGCTTACACACCACAAAGATAGAACAATGGCCAGAAAGACAAAGGCTTATCTGCTGCTCCCTCCAGCCAGGTGATGCCTGGATCAGGGTGAGGTGCCAGGGAAAATGGATATGCTGTGGAGGCTTTTAGGCATCTACAAGACTGGGCAAAGTTGAAAATGTTTTTTCTAGGATATGACCGTTCAGTTGAAACACTTGAGGTGGAACTCAGGTGTTCATGGTGTATCTAGCCTTTACCAAGCCCATATCTTAGACCAGTGAAAATGCTGGTCAATGTAGCTTCTGACTGAAGTATCATCTGGAAATATGCAGAGTTTTGTTGTGACTCCAAAAACAGCCTGTAACACCATGAGCACTTCTTGTCTGTCTTTTCCAATTAAGCACTTAAGAGTTTCCCAAGGTAAATATTAATACTTCAGAAAGGAAATATTAACATGCACAAAATCCTTTCCAACCTTTCTGCTTAAATAGCTATCATTTTTTAGTAAGGTCACAGCATCCAGTTTTCTATAATAAAAAATAAGCAGCATAAGTAGTTTTACTCCTGTCAAAACTTGAATGCAATTTTATGTTTTTCTTTGACTTACCCTATAAATATTTTTACTACAACATTCAAAGTTTATGAGATCTCTAAGACTTGTAAAGAGGTTGAGTAACTGGAAACCAAGGGCTAATACCTACCACAGGGACCTGGGGATTTTTCTTAAACAAGCTATTTATTAATATTAACAAAGGGTATTTTACTGATGACCTGTTTACAAAATTGAATATTGTTTTACCTTTCCATTCCAGTGTAAACAAATCCACGAGGAGGGACAAACAAAGACCAACACCACAATGCCTGACAGTGTTGATCTTTTCCCAGATTGCAATTTTCTGACATTATCCCATGAGCTGAGCTTCTGCAGTTGAATTGCTTCTGAATCCAATTGCAGCTTGGGAGCTGCAAATCTCAGCCTCACTGAACCAGAGGAAGGAACAGAGTTAGCCACTTGTTTGGATGTCTTTGACGAGCTGTGTCCTTTTCCCTGTTCATGAGTCACTCACCTGGAGACTTTATCTTTCTTAATACATTTGCTATCTATAATTATGGTTGCAACAGTTATCCGCCCTTATAAGAAAGTGTTACCCTGCCTGAACAAGACCAGGAGGCTCTGTGTCACAGGCCAGGAGGTGGAAGATGATCTGCCCATATCCACCGTGGCCACAGGAGAACATTCATGTTTCAGCTCATCTTCTGGCACAGCTGTGGAGAGCTCTGTGTCACTGCTTACTTCCTAGTCACTATTTTATTTCTGCTCCCAAACCATGATTTACTGACCGAAGATTAACTATTCTAAAAAGTTTGCACAAGGAGGCAACCCAGCCTTTTGTGCAAACATTTGTGGATAGCCATTAAATGACTAACTTGAGCCCAATAGAGCAAGGAGTCTAAATATTCACACACTTCGGAAAAGTCCAGAGCCTGCCACCTTTGGCCATCCTCCCGGTGGCTGCCCCATCTCCCAGCCACCTTCAGTGCCTTGGGAAGCCCATCATGCAAATGCACTCCTGAGGACAGCTCCTCACCCAGAAGCACAGCTGGTTCAGACTCTTTTTAATCCTCCTTTCTTTACGGATAAAGGAATTAAGCCTTAATAGGGATTACACCTTTCCCAGCTGTAAAGCCCAGCACTGGATTTATCACACAGTTACAGCTCCCTACCTACCTATGTATCTCCTGGGCAGATGGGGAGCTAAATCTGACCAAACACCCAAAAAAGAGGATGAGGTTCTTAACTGCTCAAAACCCAGAAAAATAATCCAAACTGCCTCCCAGTGTATGTATATTCATGCAGTCAGCTCCTCATGTAGAAAAGTATATTTGGGGTTTGTTATTGTCCTCATCTTCTCATCTGGTGGTTTACTTCATCTATACACAAGACATGCATCTGAGACCTCCACTTTCATGCACTGTTGCATATTCAGTTTATGCCGTACAAGCCTAAATGTTGTACGTGGATATTTCCTGATCTGCACAGCGCCCCAGTAGAACACCACAAATACCTTGTGTAAATGTGTTGACCCTTTAGTGAACTACAGACATCCAGCTTAAGCTGAAATTAGCTGCTTATCCTGCCTAAGGAACTCACTACCTCAGTTGCACAGCAATTATAACCAGGCTTCCTGTTTTTTAGGCTGGATGCCACTGCATTACTTTACAGATGTTATTTGGAAAAAAGAACTGGAAGGGATTTCAAGAGGTAAACTGACCACCTGTGCAGTGTCCAGATCAACTGAAAATAGAGCTTCCATGATGGACTTGGATTAAATCGCTTTGTAAAACAGTGTCGGGATTTTGCCACTCTGACACAGTGTTTTGCCACCCAGTGTACAGGAGAGAGATTCTCATTGTTCAGCCTTTAGTTGCTAAAGCTTGCTGTCTTTTACTCAAAGATCACGTGAATCCAATCATGTGAATCCAAGGCCTGTCCTTTCCACCTTGGGAACCTAGATATGAGATAGAAAGTGGGCCCTAATATTCTAAAAGGAAAGAGAAATTGAAAGTGTATATTTAATAGACAAATATCATTTCAATTCACATTGGTTCTGTTTTTGTGATGGTCAGTGGGAAAGGACATCTACAGCCACTCTAAAGTGAGCTTTGTCACCAAAGAAAGTGTTTGGGACTCAGCTTTCATGCCATGCTCTGATCTGCTCAGTACAAATTCCATGATTGTGATAAGGGTAATGATTAATATGAGCACAGTACTGCTTGCATCCTTGTGACCATGCAGATGGGTAGATTTTGGCAGCCGCTTCCTGGAGGTTTTGATTTCATGGCAAACTGAAGAGCTGGAAGAGAAAAGTGAGCAGACCTTTATCTGGAATGTTTTTAATTAGTGTTGCTTCCCATGCTAGGAGAAGTCTTTTACAGGGACAAGATCCTGAGCCCTCTGAATGTGCCAGTCTTTCTTCAGTAGCTGAATAAGGATAGTTTATATCAACTGCTTTGAAAATAGAGTAAGGATTCACAGAAAAATAATCCAGCCATTGACAAAATGATACATTTCCTCCTCTGTTTTGGCATGCTAGTTCTCTTTTTCTTCTGAGGTTTACTTCGGGACAGGAGAACACCTTGAAAACACTTCTCACCTTGTACAATCCTTGATATGGGAGTAGAGTATTTTATTGTTAGGTGGTAGCATTCAGCCAGCAATTAATTGCCCTCACAACACTTGCCAGCTGTCCTCTTGCTCTTGGTAGTGCCAGCCCAGTGCAGACCTTTGGCATATGAAGATGGTTCAAACTCCAAAAGGCAATGAGAAGGTGAGAGGAGGAGCAGTATTGCTACTGAGCTGGGTGGTGTGAGCTGGGGCTTAAAGGGTAGTCCCTGGTGAGTAGTTTTGCCCTTCATGATCTATGTAAAATAGGAATGCTATCATTGCATTACATTTTCATCTGGAACTTTCGAAACAGCATAGAAACACACTATAAAACTAATGGGATTCTGTGGTAATTGTTCTGCTACAATAAACATGCCTGATGTGAAACGCACTGAACTTTCTGGTTTCTCTGGTGCCCATTTCTTGAAGGGGATCATAATGGGGTGAGAGAGAAAGAACAGGAAATAACTCCAGAAAGAAAATTATCAAGATTATCCAGGTGACCGATAATTATGGGATTTGATAGCATGGGGAAATTAACTTTAAAGATTAGCCAAGCAGAAAAAAGAAAAGCTCTACACTTTTTCCAAAATAAGCAATCATTTCAGTGCATACCACCCTCTGCAGTTGGATGGCAGTGCAAGGCATATTTATTATTCCTCCTGTTTGTAGGCTGCCTTTGGCTTGCATGCCAGTCCCTGGACTTCAAGTACTTCCCCACCATGTTCTTCCTTGACTCACAGGCAGCAGTGCCCTTTCCACTGAGTACCCTGAGGTGTGCACTAGGATTTTGGTGACTTTCCTGCAGACAGGAATGAACACGCCAGTTTTGGGAGAGGGCAGCCAACTCCAGACTCTCCAAAGATGTCCATGTAGGGCTATTTTGTTGGCTGTGAATTCAGTTTTTTCTGGGTTTTCAGCATTCCCTGGCTACCTGCCACCATTTAAACAGAGATATCATCTGGTCAAGATGACCAAGGAGCAGCGGAGGGCACCCAGGTACAAAGAGAAGTGACAGGTATGAAGTAATGTGGTGAGGTAAGAGTGGGAGACCTGCCAGAAGAAAACCAGCAGTGTGCCCCTAAACTGAAAAAAAAAACATGTTCCCTGCAAAGTGGAGCTACTCCTGGTCAGGAATATTCACTGACTGCAAAACAGGCCCTAGAAGAGGTTTTGTTTTGAGGCACCTAATACACACTGTCTTCATATTATCCAGTGTAACTCTAATGGCTAGACAGGCTGTCAGAATTTCCTTGTCCTTTGAACAGGGTCACTGAGTTTGTCTCGAACCTACTGACTTTCCTCTCTTATGGTGTATTTTTAGCAGCCAGAACTGTGCCTGATTTCTCTGCATTTTAAATCCAAAAGACTCAGATGATTTGCCTCAAACATTCCAAAAGAAAAAATAAATCTCCTGTGGCTTCACATTACATATGAAGTGTTTCAAGCTTAACATAGATTTAGGGTTTTACGTTTGGTGGCAAAGTTAGAAAGTACTTCAGTTCAAGTATAGAATACAGTGCTCCCTCAACCCCAAACTCCTCAAATCCAAATTTAGTTCCTGATGGACTCTATCCACAAAGTGAGCTAAATACCAAGCTGTTGCCTAAGTATTACTTTAGGTGGCAAAGTCCAAAATTTAGACTCTCACTCTGCACTTCACAAGTATTGAAGAGCAAAGTGCTCTGCATGTATAAGTATAAATTTTCTGGGTATACATTCTTAAGCACCCCAGTTTCTGCTTCTCAAATTTTGCCCTTCATATACAGCAAAGGAGCTAACTTTGCCCTGACAGAGGCTTTGGATGACATATTTCCCTTCACTGACATCCAAGTACCTTAAATTCCATTCTCTAGAGTCAAATAGTATCTTGTCTATTTAGTCTAAACTGGTTGTCCATAAAAAAGGTCTACCCAGGAAAAGTTCCCAAGCATTTTCATGGAAAGTGTTTGAAATGGGTTCAAGTCCCTTCAGGTTGTTTTGGGATTTGAGCCAAGGTGTTTGGCACAACTGATGAGTGCTGACACAACTGGAGAACCAACACTACGAAGAAGGGAGGAAATGGGAGGTAATGGTGGGGAGGATAAAGCAATACTCCCTCTGCTTGTTATGTCATTTATGTTTGTTCCCACTGGCCTTTCAGTGTCACTGTGCCACATTCTGAGATATCTTACATTATAGGCATAGTAATTTAGTGAGGAATAAATAACCTGGATTCACCTGAAGGAGGACCTTTGATCTGGAGAAGAGGAAGTGAAAAGAGGGATTCCTTTGAGCTCAGTAAAAAAAGAGCATTCGAGCTCAGTAAAAAAAGAGTGTTCAAGCTCAGTGAGGGATCCAAGAAAAAGAAATTAGTGTAGACATGTTTGTTATTTTGCCTACATCTGCGTATTTCCTGTGTTACCAAAGTTAATAGCAAAATTAATTTAATTTCATAGATTTTAGAGTTTCCTTGGATCCCTTAAACCCTCCTTACCTGTGTTCAACAAAGCAGCATCTTCTGAATTCAGACTGTCCATAAGACTGGTGGTCCAGCAAAAGGATATTTGAGCTACTGCCTTTAGTGATGAGGAGAAGAGTAAAGCAAATATGTAGATGCCTAGCTTTAGGAGAGGTCTTTCTACCTGGCTGAGCATTAGCTATAGGCACAGGCCATCATGCTTCCCCTGCTCACCAGGCATCAGCATTGCCTCCTCTCTGGCACATTTCCAAGTTGCAGGAAGTCTATTTTATCCTGCTGTCTAAGGTCTCCAGGTCTTATACTGACACCCACAGAGAATTTGACATCAATTTGAAGACAGACTCAAAAAGGCTGGTTCTTTAGTTGTAAAAATATTCACTGAACTCCTATCAGAGTCAAAAAATAATCTATTAGCGTATATGCCTGCCAGGTTTTTAGTATTCCTAAAACTCAGACATAGGTTCCAAGAGCAAGTAGAATAACAGTATCCAGAACACAAGCTTGGCTCCCATCTCCAATTGACATGCAACAAAGGTCACATCCTGCTTCTGCTTAACTCAATGTGAAAATCCTAATTAACTTCAATAAAGAGCAGAATGGGCTCCAAAGGATTAACAGCAGTAGGATACAAAAGAGAAATGAAATAAATTCTTAATTAAAAAAATTATATCTTAGAGCCAGAGCAACCTCTCTAAAGTTGTACAGTTCAAAAAAAAAGCAGAATTTCAGTCTCTAACATTCACTGACACCATTTCAGACTCAAATTTTGTGATGTTTTCAGTGCCAGACACAGCACATTCCAGTATGCATAGCGTTTTAGTTACTTATCTTCTGTAAGTTACAGGGCATAATGTTTTTCACTGTTTAGAAATAACTCAGCTCTGAGTCACCACTGAAAAACCCTGTTTTAAATTGGGTTTCCCCAATGGACTTGGACTGTCTCAATTTGAAAAGTCCTAAGAAACCACAAAACCTGCTTTACAGCCTGTAGTTTGTGTCTACTGGGAGGAATGAGCAGATCAAGGACATGTAAAGGTGGGGGTATCCCGGGGATTCCTGGTTCAGCAGAGGCAACTGCACTGCATGGGAAGGGGCTGGAAACATATCCATGCTCTCTAAGTCATCACTGTCATCCCCACCTCCCATTAAGCGGCAGTGCATTTCCAGACTGAAACCCTTGTCATTGATTTCAAGGCAGTCAGACTCCCAGTGACTATTAAAAAGCTTTTACTTTTATCTCCCACCATCCCTGTGCTCAGCACTGTGTTGCAACACGTTATCCAGCAGGCACTGACAAGAGCAAGAAGGTTTGGGATGCAGTCTTGGGTTTCCTGGTACTTCAGCTAAAGGACCACCACACAGGACTTACACTGGTAAAGGCCCGCACAGCTTTTGTTATTGTGTTTCTCATTCTAAGGGAAACACATAGCAAAGACTTGACCACAAACCACCTTATTCACATTCTTTTAAATGGTATTTCCACCAGTACAAGCAGTTTTCTCCATCAGTTTGTTCATGCCTTAACTTTTGTGCCCACTAATTGGAAAATCCATGGATTTAGATTTCACACTTTCACCACCACTTTCACACCACTACCTGTGCAGGCAGACGGACTGGAAAGAATTCAGGGAAAGCTTTGTACTAGCACTGCCTCCTGTGATTCTTGAGGAAGCTGAGCAGGTTGAGTCTGCACTTGCTAAGGCATAACTGAGACCAGGTTCCTCATAAGACATGCACCATGAAAGCTCCTGCAAAGCCTGGGAGTACAAGAAGCCTTCATGACACAGCTCTTTTTCTGCCTACCATTTTACTTTAACTCTTCTGAATCAAAGAATTTCTTCTTACTGTTCCTAATGTGGAACTACCAGTCAGACTGAGAACTGTAAATCTTTAATGTATTACCGTGGGAAAAGAGTAGCAAATACCATATTTGAGGGGGAGCTAGGAGGGAAGAAAAGGAAGACATCCTAACTAATTTATACCAAGCCAAACCCAATTCATTTTGACAGGTTTCTGAACTCGGACGTTTGTATAGCATAACTGTAAATAATATGCCAATAGAACGATTAAAGGAGAAGCATCAGGTCATGTCTGTCCAACCTGAAAATTTTATTTTAAATAAACATTGTCTAAAATTTCAAGAGAGATTTACAAATCTCATTTGACAACCGAGTAGGCCATAGTGTTATTGGCTAACTTAAGCAATTAAAAGTGAAAATCTCTGCACCTGCTTTTAGGAGCTAGAGACACATGATTGGATTCTTTCTATTTGGGAAGTGATTTGCCATTGTGCCATTGCTTCCTTTAGCACTTCATGAGTATTGCTTCCTGTTGAGAAGAAGATTGTCTTGCATAACAATCATTTAATTCTTCAGGGTTTTTTTCAGACTGGCAAGACCTTTGAAGAAATTTTAGTTTTGAAACTTTTTAATTAATAATTCATACTTTCCCTTAATAAAACATATATATTCAGTGCCAAAGTTATAAAGCAAACAAACAAGTAAACTTTTATTAAGGGAATATTGCATAGTTTTTAGAAATTTTCTGCATCTCAAATAAGCATTCATGAATTAAGAATGCAACTCTGCCAATGCCAGCTTCCACTGTTGCAAGTCCTAGCTTTGATGAAATTAGAACTTCTGAAAATTATGTTCTATTGAGCACCACTAGAAAGATTTTATATTATGCTGCAGAACATAGCTAAGAGCATCTAGTAAATCAGTGCTACACCAAATTCCATTCTTCCTTCAACCACCCCTAGAGTAAAAAGTAGCAGTACTCCAGGTGGGGCTTCCACCAGAGCAAAGAGGGAGACTCACCTCTCATGACCTGCTGGTCATACCTCTTTTGATGCAGCCCAGGATATGGCTGGCTTTCTGGGCTGCAAGAGCACATTGTTGGGTTTTTTCAGTGTTTAAACCACCAGCACTCCCAAGTCTTTCTCCACAGGGCTGCTTTCAATCCACTTATTGCCCTGCCTGTATCCATGCTTAGGATTGCCCTGACTCAGGCTCCCATCAGTCCATTTCTCCAGAGTGCTGAGGTCCAGAAGCTTGGCTGTTCTTGAGGCTGGAGGAGATGAACCTTGCAAGTCAACCACATTTCCCAGACTCCTCTTCTTTACCTGTGTGCCTATGTTAGTGGTGGGCTCATGTCTGTCTTGTTTGCTCACTTTGAGGTTTTTCCTCTCCAGTCTACCCTGGACATTTTGCTTGCCATCCTGATCTGCCACTTCATGACTTTGTGAGTTATCATCTCTTTTCTGTCACTTGTTGTTTGAATGTCTCCTCAGGTTGGTCAGCCTGTTGGCAAAGATGTTGCGCCCTGCTTGGTCACCTCTTCCTAGGAATCCTCAATTATCAAAGTCCCATGGCTGTAAAAGTCAAATCCCTGTTCCCATACTATCTGTGCAATCAGGTACTGACCTCCGACATCTGCCTCATCATCCTCAAGCTCTTCACTCTCTGTGGCAGGATTAAGGAGAAACCCACCCGGTCCTTGGGACCTCGGTCCTTGACCCAGAACCATGTAGTTGCTCTTGTTATGCTTCCCATAACCATTCAGGCCAAAACAAAAAGGTGAAAAAAATGAGTGCATTTTCTGAAGCTGTTCATATTTCAAAGGAGGTGTAAGAGAAACAGAGATGAGAACATGGATTTCATTTCCTTTCCTGTACTCAAAGATTTGACATTTTCAGGCTCTTCTATTAGGTTTGCAAATCTTTTCTTCATGTAGCCCTCAAGGAAAAGAGAAAAAGAAATGTGAATCCACAATTTAAACAAAAAACATTCCCTGTCATTAGCATTTCTTTGATGATCTTTTGGTTTATTGTTGTGCATTAACTTCTGTATAATCACATAATTGCTACAACATCCATATAAATAATGCATTTGGAAGAGAAAGTAAACAGTGTGTCACATTCTATTCTCCAGCGATTTTAGTGGGACCCTCTGGCCTGACTTTAGTGCTAAAGCTGCTTTTTTTTCCTCAGGATAGCTCAGGCCTGTTAACAAAGGTGAGGTAAAAAGGGAAAATAAAAGCACTTTCATTTTACCTCAAGATAAATTTGATGGGTCAGCCCTAAGCCTCTCAGTTGAATTTACTCCATGGCAAAACTAATGTGTCTTATCTTCACTGTATTGGTACCTCAGGGGGGCTGGTGTATATTAGCTCTCACTATCAGAAAAGACAAACAGCATTTGTAGCTCACCCTCCCTTCCCAGATCCTCTTGGGTTTTCCTTTTGTGAAAGTTTCTGGTAAAAGCTTCTGTGAAATCACAGAAAGAGTTGCCTATGTCTGCCAGCTGTTTTTTTGCACTACATGAAAATATTTCTCAAGTACAATCCTCTCTTCTCACTCCTCTTCAAATACTTACAGTTTAAAAAAGCCAAACCCTTCAGTATTTGGCACAGTTTCCACTACAAGATCTACAGCCAGTTTTGAAAACTGCAATTTATAATGAGCTAATTTTACAGTTAGAAAAAGGTTATGTCACTTTGAAAGAGACAGATACAGCTGGAAAGGAGACAACTTGAATTGTGCACTGAAAGCACGGGTATTTTTCCCACATATTTGGGCCTGGATTTTACAGGTTTTTATAAACAGGAACTTCAAAGACTTTTCTTACAGATTTGTTCTCTTCAGAGGTGTGTTCTGTTTTAGTCAGTTTTAGAGCATGAGTCCACAAAGACACAAAGGAAGGAGGGGGTATAAGAAGAGCATGTATATAGATATGTGAGGTCTTTATTTTGTCGAATATGTTTACAACCCTACCAGTCCATTAGATACACAGGTAGGATCTGTCTTCATACCAGCTTCCCAATGAGTGTAAAAAGAGAAAAAATATTAACAAGATTAGTAAGATTAGCAATGGTAGGATCAGAGCTCTCCTCATCCAGATATTCACTGCCTGGTGACAAAGTGAGTGACTTTTCAATGATAAATTAGACAAGGCTTCCCAAAGGAGAAGGCTAAAGCTATAACCAGATAGGACATCAAAAAACTCAGAAATCAGGAAGATTCCGAGAAAGGGAAACATTTAGCATGAAAAGTGCCGGGCAAGGAGAGCCAATGGGCATCAAAAACTGGGATGCCACATGCAGGTTTCTGGATTTTCTGTATATCTCTCCTGCATCAGAGAGAGGAGACCAACAAAACAGTTTGATGACTCATTTAAGCATCCTACCCAGCCAGGGCTACTCAAAAGGGCAGACTGGGGTGGCAGCAAAGACAAGGCAGCTCTTGCATCTCTGTGCTTCAACCCACATCCCCAGCTCCTTCTTTTTATACATCCTGAACTCTACCGTTCCAGTCGAATCACTTCACTCAGTTTCCAGTACATCAGGATTCACTGAGGTCCTTGGGTAGCAGCACTCTATCTACCTCTGGTGAGTCTGGGGTGCTCAGAGGAGCTACCTGGGTGTAGGCTCACAGAAGCTTTTTGGTCCTCGGGCAATTTTATGGGTCATGAGCGCAGTAAAATATCTTTCTGCCTGCAGTCCAATACAGACCATACTCCCACATGTCATATTGTACTGGGACACCACTTCCTGAGAAACGTCCTACAAATTTCAGAGCAAAAGAGAAATTCTCACTTTGAATGCTAAAAGCCACCCAGCTCATTCATCCCTGCTCTTAAGTGCTTTCCTACCACAACAAGACCAGAATCAGCATGTATTAATATCTAAGACTTCCTTCGCTAAGCCTGCTTTCTATCAACTCCAGCAGTAGCTCCAGCTGTTACTGCCCACAGAGAATCAGAGTTTCTATATTCCTCATGAAGCTTGTCCTAAGCAAGAGTAAGAATGACTAATGGTAAAATGTAGGCAGACACCTGGACTCTCCTCTACATTACTGCTTTCACCACTGTGATCAGTGGGTGGGTGGGAAAAGCCTAACACAATTGCCTTGTGTATAGATAGCTTGTGAAGGCATATGTATAAATGGAGTACCTAAAATTTCCAAAGCTTCTTCCATTTTCTACCTTTGTTGTCCGACTCATAGTATCACTAGCCCTTCTGTTTTTGTGAAAGCACAGTTGTGTCTGTCATCAGCTTTGGGTGATAAGATCAGATTTTGAACTTGGATGCGAACCACATGGTAGTTCCCTACTCTATAAAGAAAAGAAAGACAATTAAAAGCCCTCAGTACTAGTTTTGTTTCCTCTGAGCCTCATTAGGCACTTAGCCAGTGACTAGTCAGGTACAAAGGGGCAAGGACTCAGAAACGGGCCTCAGAGGTCCTGCCTTCCATCTGTGAGGGGTAAGTGTGAACCATAAGCCAAATTCATTTAGTTCCTTTTACATAATTGTCAGCTTTATTCAAAGCAGTTTCTTCTCCTTGGTTGCAAGGGAAGACAGTCAATTGTTGTTCTATTCACATCATCACATAAGCCCATCTGACAGGCATGACAGCAACTGCTTGCTAATTATGGAGCGAAATTTGCAGTGCAAGGTTTGTTGTGCCAACGGTCCCCAGAACAATCCTGGGATTGTTTTATGAGAAGATTGGGCAGTCAGGGTTGAGCACTTTTGCTTCAATTATCCCCATGTGCTGTCACGGCCTGGAGCTGCTCTAGTGGAATGAAGAGAAGAAAATAAATGAGCTCTGCTCCAACCCTGGGAGCAGTTGCTGAACCCTGAAGAGCTCAGTTGGTTGTATCTTTGTTAGTTGCTATTATGGATATTATTGCCTGGTAGTGGCACTGAATCTGAGGGCCCATTAGCACTTCTGTGCTATGTCCAGGGATTTGTAGCTCCACTGCAGAGACTTACTCTGGAGTGAAATTAGCATGTGGTCCCAGCTAAACCCCTCTCCTTAACTTTATTATTCACTACTTTGGGTGACCTAATAAAGTTCAGATATCAGGCATTAGCAGTAGCTGGTTTGCTGATTTTATCAAGAGGAATTGATTTGTGAGTGAGAAGTGACTAACAGAAAAGTCAATCTTCCTGGGGTGGAATTAAAAAAATATTAAGGAATTAGTTGCTTAATGTAGGGATCTGAATGATGTGCAGACACCTAAAATTATTATTCTAAAGAAGAAGTGTAACCAGCTGGTCATAAATCAGAATTATCCTTTCCCAAAATACTCCAAAAGAAAACTAATTCTTACTGAAGTTACTGGGCTCCACCTTCCCAATTTCTTTGATGACCTGGGTTTACAAAGCACCTTCATGAGCCCCATCTGTTTATGTTGCTCAAGAATTTCCTCTTTGTGACCTGAGTACACTTGTGTGTCTGTCATTTCCAACAGAGATTCAGTCATAAATTGAAAAATAAAACTTGGTGAGGGATACGTTTGTTTCTTGCAGCCAATAAGTTTTTCTAGAATATGCCATCCCTTTGCAAAAACCAAGAACCAAGCCCCCTCCATGGACTTTGTCAGAAACACAACCTCCATGTGTGGCTAATCCCAGAGCCAGTTCATCAAAATCCTCTCCCACCACGACTCCTCCTCCCACCTCTACTCCTTCTGCTCCCCCTCTACCCTCTGCACTGATCAGGTCACAGCAGGACCAGTTCAGTTTACTAACCCAGCAGAAAACTACTCCATCCTTCTGCTGAGTTGGTTTTCTAGCAGATGGCCCATTGCATCAGCTCACCAGGCTGTAGCCAGAGGTTTCTCTCAAACAGGGGTGACTGTGTGAGCATGCCTTTTGTTTGGAGCGAGATATGAGATCAATCTCCTGAAATTTTAACCACTTCCTCTTGTCTCTACAGCTTTGCAGCATGGATTTGGACTGCAGGGAAGAACTTATGTCATAGGTTCACTAAAAGTTTGCCTAGAGCCCTTCCGAGTAGCAGAGCAGCATAACTCTACAACAGCAACAAATACTCCTCTCTGCCATAGCCTGTAAAAACTCCTGAAGGAGCTATTCCTATCTTTCATGGATGTGAATCATGTGACATGGGCCATCTTAACTACAGGCAAGCAGCATATTCTTCCCTCTTCCACAGAGATCATTGATGTTCCCACTGGAAACGTTTTGGGAAGATGAGAACAATTCTAGAAAATACAAGGCTTCAACAAATTTGAATTTTGTAGCAGAACTTTCTTTCTACCCATCCCCAAACTACCATACCCACAGACATAACCTTTTCAGAAACATCTTCTAGAGATCTGTGGTATTGAAATAAGATAGATGGGAGAGAAGAGAAGAAAGAAATGAAAGAGTCTAGTGAGGAACACAAATCTGCCGTCACCCTTGAGGGTGAC
This sequence comes from Lepidothrix coronata, assembly GCF_001604755.1. NCBI lineage: Eukaryota > Metazoa > Chordata > Aves > Passeriformes > Pipridae > Lepidothrix > Lepidothrix coronata. Next base: position 3,296,286 of record NW_016690260.1, read on the forward strand.
CTTGGCTGACAGTGGGGCAGCCCAAACCCTTACTCCCCTCTCCTCCCCACTCCTCTGGGTCTTCCCCTTGCCTCTGCCCTTTGTACACTGTGTTATGAGTAAGCAGAGAACCAATCTGGCTGAGGAACAATCCTTTTGCTGTGTTCAGATTAGTTCACTGCTACACTGGTGCTGAAGCACCACAGAACAACCATCAGGTCTGGACAAAGGGGAGCTCTGACTTGTGCTTGTCAGATTAAATCAACCAGAGAATTGTAGACCAGGTACTTACATGAGGTTGAAAGAAAGCAGTTGATTGTTCTTTAATCTGGACATCAGAAATATGATGAAAGACAGTAGCTGGAATTTGGTTCAAATTCAAGTTGAGAGTAGGATTAGGTTCACTGTGGTGATACAGCATTCTGCAATATGCAACTCATTCTCACCCAGTTAACCAGCTATACTTTGTATGAAGCACTTGAATATTAGGGGAATTCCTAATACTTTCTGGCCCATGAACTCTTAACCAGAAAGAGTTATGGAAGCATCTGAAAATCCTGTGGTTAGGACATACATAAAGATCATAACTCAAACCTCACCCCCAGGTGAGGTAGGAGAAGAGCTCCAACTTGATCTCCCACACTCCCAACAGGGACATTAAAAAGTTACTGGACAGGAGGAAGGAAGAAGTGCGGTCTCTGTGTAGTTGTATGATCATGCATGTTAAAATCAACTCCAGAGACAAGATGAGCAGGGAAGTACATAGTACACAGATCTACCAGAGTCTGGACATGATGTCTGACCAGCCTGTTGCCTATGATATGAGGGCTGTGTGGACCTTCTCTACCAGTAAAAACTGTAAATATTGACAGGTTTAGAAAGCAACGAATCGCTGCTCTGGAAGCATCAGCATGTGCGGGTCTTAAGAATGTAGCTGGTACTCTGTATATTGAAGTCCCCCACAGGAATCTGGCCAAAACCATATTTAGTGGCTTTTGTTTTTAAACACACAAACACAGAAAGTGTACAGCTGAGTATTTCAACAACGTACCTACAGCGGATGTGGACTGTGTGGGCTGGGGGGTCTTAAGGAAAAAGCCTGGATTCCTTTCTGAAAGGCACACTCCAGTTCAGCCAGAGGTTATAGGCTTCATACAGAAATTCCTCAGCTACGATCTGTGTTTTAATGATGCAGGTCAAACCACCCTCATAATAGTACCTCTTGTCTTGTATAGATTATATGACATTTAAGAGGGGAAAGGGGGCACTTTAAGCTAAATCTCAGGATATTCCAATGTCTGATGGTATACAGGTCTGGCAAATGGATTTAGACATTGTTAACAAGAATACTTCAGTTTTCAGTCAGCCTCTAACTGTTTTATTGCTGGCGTGAGGTAACTTCAGGGTTAGTTTTCCCCAAACGCTGGCCCAAATAGGGTTTTTCCCCATACAAGTTAAAACAATTTTTAACCTAGTCTAAACACACCCTGAGGTGCAGATCAAGATAAAGGCACCATCACAGAAGACCACTGGGGTATTTCCCCAGAAGGTTTCCCAAGAAACTAGCAGAGCTATTGGGGTAACACAGCCCTCTCCCCACATAGGGGGCAGCTCTGTGGTGGGGTGTAAAGGGGAATGTGGTGAAATGCAACAGCTGGATCATGCAGATTTGCTTAGCTCTAGGAATAAGGTGTTCTCAACAGCCTGCCAGATTTCCCCCTCAGGTTGGTGTGGAGGGAGGGTAAAGCAGATGAGAGGGAAAATACTTTGTGGTTTTGCCAGGTGATATCTGAGAGATCACCAGGGTGGGCAGAAGCACAGAGGACCATGCATGAGAAGGATACAGGAGAAACCATGATAATCGTGGTCCAAGATTTCAGGATATGAAATGGGGGCTGAAAGACAATGTAGGGCAAAACAATAGACAGCCTTACAGGTACAGAGGTGAAGTTTGCTTTGTTCCATCTGCATCTGGCATCTGCACTAACATCCAGAGAAGTGGTTACTATTTCTGAAGACAGTTAAAGTGTCTTGGTGACGGGAAGTTCACATAGTGCTTGTGCAAAAAACTGCAGCAATGCAGAGCACAGCATAAGACTCTGAACTCAATTGCCTGGGGAAATGCTCCTACAGTTAATTTGGTCCCAGTGTGCAAGGTGGTGATTTCAAACTCAGGTGCATCAGTGGTGCACACAGACACACATGGTTTGCTTAAGAGGACAGTAGTAGTTAGATGGGAGAGAAAAGAGCACTTCAGAAAACAGCAGCATGAGTCTATCCCATTCTTTATGTATGTTTAGAGCTATCAAGGCCACAGAGCTGGAGGTTCCAGCAACTAAGGCATGAAATTAAGCCTTGGGCAGAAGCTGAGTTGATAGCATGTCATAAGGCCCTTTTTCTGAGTTGTTTGAACAGCTTACAGTTTTCCTATAGTTATTGCTTATTCAAAGATGATTGTGGAATTATTTCCATGAGTAATTCTTGGCTGCTGTATCCTTTGCAAGCAGTTCACTGCAGTCAGCTGATAGCTGAAATTCAAGACCAGTCAGTCCCTGTTCACACAGGTCACTTGTTCTGCTGCAGAGAAGAAATTGCTTCACAGCACATCATGTCCCAGGGTTGCCAGCGCCATGTCTCCTCACTTCCCATGGACCAGTACTCTCAGACTGGGGCAGAAGGACAAGTCCATTGCTGTTCCCTGTCCTCATAAGTGCCAGCACAGCATTTTGAAAATGTGGGATGGAGTTTTCCTGAGTGCTTTTAGTAGCTGCTCCAAGCTCGCTCTTCAAATGAGTTGTCCAGCCAGTCAGTGTGCTTTGAGCAGTAACAAGAAAGACAAGCACCATAGGATGCCAGGAGAATCCTGAGCCTTGGCAGAATCCAATGTCCCTGAGCAGGCTCAGGCAGCACTGGGCAGGATCAGATGAGGATCCAAACTGAAGTGAAAAGTTAACCACGATCTGTCATCTTCCCAGGCTCAGCAGTGTGAACAGATACATTCACGTGAGAACTACAGAATTTATCAGAGATAACAGAGCCTTAGTGGGAGACAGAGTAAAACAAAATTCATGTACACAGAGAGGAGATGCTGCTTTCAGGCTCCTTTCACAAAAGACTGGACTGTTTTAAATAATACTTCAAATATACCTAGGTTGCTAATTGCAGCCCACATACTGTACAAGGAGACAAATATAAGACCTGAGATTTTCAAAGCAAGGACATCAGGAGGAAGAATACATTGGTTCAGTGGGGAAAAGTGTCACCATAAGATGATATAAATAGTGCATTTGTTTCCCCAGCAGCTTTTCCAGCTTCTGTGCTTTGAAGTTTTTCATTTTGTAGTCTCAATTACACCCTGAAAGTAAACCAAGAGCTCTTCCATCTTAATTAACTACAGGACTCAAAATTATGATTTTATTGCATTTCCTATCCTGGTGAGGTTAACTAGAGACTGAAAAGTGTGCACTACCCATTAGGGATCATTAGGAAAACATTTGGAAGTTACACAGGTTCCTTGGACTTTTACCGTTAATAGTTCCTTTGAGGCCATTCAGAGGAAACACAGGTTTTCTTAAGCAAACATAAAACTGTTTGAATAAATATACTATCTATGACAGCTCCACTAGTACTCCAAGGATTTCCAAACCCTTCTCTTCTCCCTGCCTTCCTACGAATCCTTCAAAACTTTATATACACTATTATGCAGGCTGTTGGTGGCTTCCTGGAAAGCAAGACCAAGACCAGCTGCATAAAAACATGGAAGAGACTAGCAGGCACCTGGGAAGACTGGAAATGTATTTAGCTTTGTCCTGTTATTCTGTTTCACCTGCCCTTTCTTGCACTGCATTTACAGCCCGTTCCTCTCTCCATAGTTGGCACTGGGCTGGCTCCACATACTCTGCCCCAAAGGTGCTGAGTGACCCACTGTCACTGCCTGGCATTCTCTGCCTGTTGAATTCAGCTCCTGTTGGGAGCTGCCTTGCCAAAACCTTTTCCACACTATGATGGAAACCAAGTTAGAAATAACTCAGGAGCTGGCAAGATTTCTCAGACCTTTCATTTTGTGGAGTGTTTTGCTGCCAAGCTATGTTATTCACATCTTCTTGGAGATCTGTAGGATGATTTTTTTTAATGCATTTCCCTCTGAGGCAGGGGATGAGAGATATAAAGTCTAACACTTGCAAAATCCCTGTATTCCAACATAAGAGTCAGCAAGCTAAGAAGTATGGTGATTAGGAAGTGGAGCTGTCATCAATCATGTTGTGTTCAAGCATGTGGGATGAGCCTAATGCTTCTGCAAGGTCATGTTCAGTGCTCCACTTCTCCATGGCTGCTGTATCTGGAACTTGGGATCACCAGGCTGGGGAAAGGTTGCACTCTGCATGTTTATCACACTAGGTGCAGCTTTACTGTAGCTAAACATGAGGCAAAGGGCACAGGTCTTCAGTTTAACGTCCACCCTGGCCAGGGAGGTTGTACAACATTCACATCTCCTTCACTCTCTATATACATGTCCTAGAAAGCAAATTCTGCAACACGGGTTTATGAAAGATCATAATCAGTGACAGGGAGAGCTAACAGCCATTGTGTGCCTTGCACAACAAAACAAAGCACAGCCTAATTGGCCTCTGTGAAGTGTTCAACAGCAAAGAATCACCACATGAGAAGAAGGTCTGTGTCTCCCAAAAGCAAGATCAAAAGTCAATCTATCATTATGTGGTCAAAACCAATGCTTTGTAAAAAATGCAAGGGGATCCTTCTCCTCAAGGTCAGAGAGTGGTGGAACTGAATCAAAGGAGAGCCTCCAGAAAGGGTTCCTTATTTGGAGGAGGCACCACCACAGGCATCAATCACACTGCCATTGGTCCTTTCACTGGGTTAGTGCTGGCCCGGGAGGAGAAACATGGACTGCTTCAGATTAGAAAGCAAAGCAGACAGTTGGAAACCTGTGTTTAAAATATGTATATAAAAATCTCTGCCACCGATTGTTTATCTGTTAGTCTCTGGCCAAAAAGCATTTTCAGCGAGAGGCTGTCAGATGTGGTGCTTAGGGACATGGTTTAATGGTGTATTTGACAGTGCTGGGTTAATGGCTGGAGTCTATAACCTTAAAGGTCTTTTCCAACCTAAATGATTCTATGGCTCTATTTTATGAAATAGTCATATAAAAGTTATTCTCACAACAAGTTAAAAAGAAGTGGGGGGGAGGGGGCCAAGAATGGAGGCTTGGACATCAGGTATTCATAATCTACAGCTATGTGTGGGCAGTGGAAAAATACTACTGAATAACTAATTACCAAAAGCGTTGGGTAAGAAAAACCTGATTTAAATATTTGCAGGAGGTAGACAGAAAGGTGCCAGCCTGAAGCTTGTAATTACTTTTATTTCTGGCAGGAATCAGATATACTTCTAATAATAACTATGGGCACACTGTATTAGTCAGAAAAGTGGAGGATACTTATTCCCAGTTGCAGGGGAGAACAAAGTAGGTAGGAAATGTCCTGATGCAGGTGCACCAAGGTAAAGGGTAGTAACTGCAGGAATGAAACTTGTGGACTGCTGTGGCACTGTCAAGGCAGCCTTCAATCTCAGGGCTGGGAATGCTCCAGGACACCTCTTTGCTCCTGGGGGCAGTGAGGCTGGCTGAAAACTTTCTGTAAGCATGTTGACTGTCTTCTTCTTCCTGACCTGAGCCTGCAAAGCTTGTGATGAAGAGAGATATGGAAAGCTGGAACATGCTTTCCCAGGAGTGGAGTGAGGAGCCAGGGGAATGAAGAGAGAGATGCATCATCCCTCGGAGACCATGGGGTCAATCTGCAGCTGCAGCAGTGCTGCCTGACTTTGTGGCTGGTGCCACCACAGGGTGGGTGATAGTCTCTTTGCCATGGCGGAAGGTTTCCCTCTCCCCTGGGAACTCTGATCTGGGCGGTGCGTTTCATTGCTGTGACTCTTCTCACCTCAGCCCTCATACAGCTCTGATTTCTGGATGGAGGATTTTCTAAGTATGCTCATGAAGAGACTGGGTAGACTGTGGTTTATGGCAGACAGTCACACCCCAGCCTGGCCATCACTGAGCAGGGCAGAGTTTGAGTCCTCACTGCTGGCACTTCTGCTCAGAGACAACTCCATGTCTCTGGGCTGTCCCTCTCAGGTATGGTCTTTTCCAGGTGCTCTGCCAGGGCCACATGCAGTGCCTCCAGCCTCCCTGGCTGCCCCGTCCATTGTTCAGTTGCTCTCCCAGTTATACCAATGACATTTTTCGAGTCATTCCATTTCTCCACCGCAACATTCTCCTGTCAGCTAGTTAACATGGTAATTATACAATGAGCACACATCAAAGCAAAGCTGTCTTGGTAGAGCAGTTTCCATATGCTGCTTACCCTGCGTGTCCCACAGTCCTCCTATTTCCCCCCCGTCCCTTTTATTTCTACAGTGTCCAACACAGCCACTTTGTCTGTGCTCAGTGCACTTCCACATGCCATTGGTGACATCGCTTACCGCCCTGCTCGCCATTGACAGATCCCTATTTGATTGCTGAGGCATTAAATATGTACACTTGTGCTGGCATACGAAATCTGTGACCACATTAGCCACACTACCAAGTTCAGGAAAATCCAAACTGAGTTATGGTGTGGAAACAAGTTCCCACATCAGCTGAAGAAAGAGTCTGAATTAACTAGAACACTCATAGGCTTAGATTTGGCTTCCAAGGTCTTCCTAGCCCACATTTCTCTCTGGACTGTGCTATTTTTCAATTGGGCTGTCTGTTCTGACTCCTGCCAGCAGAAGAAGCCTCTGCAAGACATGAGGCTGGGTCACCAGTTCATTTTAGGTGTATGAACCACCACAGTGTCTTCCCCAAGCTAGGTCTGGATCACAGACTCAACCCAACCAAAGTGACACTCTGACTTCATTGGGACAAAGTAACTATTCAGCAATTACCACAATACCCACCTACAGAGGCAGCCAAGCCAAGACATTTCACTGTTCTCCCATATTCCTTGTACCAAGACTGGGCTTTTTCATTCCTTATTCAGTAGATTGTATTTTGGGCCTACCAAAGACCCACCTTTTACAACTCCAGCTGCACACATGTTACAATTCCTGAATTCCTGCACTGCTGTTTTTCCATATCCAGCTTCTCAGACAGAGCCAGACTTATATCACACTGCTGCTGCCAAAGGGGTTCATATCCCACAGAAGGGAGGAAAAGAGGGATCTGCTCTGGAGAATAGCCCACAGCTCTGAGGAGCCTCCGCAGCTCCCCTGGCTCCTCACCCCACTCCTGGGAAAGCATGTTCCAGCTTTCCATATCTATCTGCCATGGGCTCTTCTGGATATTCAGTAGGTCCAGCCACCAGACAGGAACCAGCCTACAGCCTGTTTCAGGCACGAGGTGCTCAAGCACCAGGTTTCAGGAGGTGAACACCTCCCCGATTGCAGCACCTGCTGACTGGGCCTCACTGGGTATCAGAAAATGGCCCAAACATGGGGATACAAAGCTAGAATACATCAGTCTTCCACAAGTGCCACATGGAGCACAGGTATGGGTAAGAAATAGAGCAGGTAAATCTGTCTAAAGGCAATGAGCTCAGGTCCTCTTTCCTAAAGTGCTGTAGACACTTCTGGAAGTCTGAACAACTGGCAGACAGTCTCAGACTTCACTGTGGAAAATCCAACTAGTATCTTGGTTTTTTCCTCAGATGTAGATATAGTCCCATGCATCAAAATCCAGCATACCTGGATTCCATCCTTGATGGTCTTTGAACATAAACCATCTTTTATCATGATGCATGACTGCACGGTTTACAACCACCTCTGGTGTTTTTGTTATCCTGCATCTACCGTTAAAGGAAACAAGCTTCAAAATCCCCAGCCTAATGCTTAGAGAGCTTACTATGAATGAAGAGAACACCCTGTTTGAGTTTTATGGTCCTTGCAATCAATAGCTTAATCCTAAAGTTATTCATTTACATGACTGCTGGCATAAGTCTCATCAGCTCTCCAAAACCAGTCACAAATTAGACCCAATCCTACACACAGAGCATACAAAGGGCAGAGAAGGAAGTGTAATTAAGAGATGCACAAAATTTACAGTGCAATTAGACGATAGAGTACAAAAGCCCTCTGCTCTCAGGGCTTGGCTAAGGAGCACAGGGACACCACTCTCTCCTCCCTCCGTATTTCAGCAGTCCTGGGTTAGACTTTGTAAACCTTTGGACAATGACTACATTAACAGTGGGTTTTGTTTAATTTAGCACCCCTTAAGGGCAAGTTTGCCAGTGGGGTGCAAGTAGTTCAGCACACACAAGCACACTTGGGGAAGATCTCATTTCTTCAGGTTACCTTGAAGAGGCCCCATTTAAAAACAACTAACTTTTCCTGAAGGTAATCTTCAGTATTTTTCCTTTAATATCTTAACATCTGACATGTGTTTTATATAACATCAGATTCGTATTCCCTCTGAACTCCTTAAAAATCTTTGAATGTATCTACATTCACTTCATTTATTCCTTTAAAAGAACGTATCACCTATCAGAAGGCTAAAACTAGATGGCACAGCCAAGTAGGAAGCTCTGCACAAAGGCAATAGTAGATATTATTTCAGGCTGCTTTCTGAGCTATGTTTCTGCAATTCAAAATGTCTAATGACCTTATTTGATTGTATCCATGCCAACAAAGAGATATAAACAGCTTTAATCACTGTTTCGCGTTGCTCTTGACCCCCTGCTTGGCTTCATTATTTTCCTTTTAGCCACATCAAGGCACAACACTCCAACTAAATCACTCAACCACTTGCTGAAGACCTATCCATGTAATAAGATTTTTTTTTTTATCATCTTGTGGGATTTTTTGTACTGCTGTTTAACAAGCAGCAGCCAAGCTGGGTTTTTGCTCAAAAGCAGCAGCTAGGTAAGGAATTAAAGTCAAAAGTCCTTGCTTGCTCCTTTATTTTCTGATAAATTTCTGAATTTATTACCCTAAACTGATTAATATCCAAAGACAGGGAGCAGGTTACAGCTTCTGGTCTCCTGTTTTGTCACTAACGATGCTGGAGGAAGAACAGGACAGGGAAACAAAGGGAAAAGGAAGCATTAACAGTTCAAGTCACAGTAAGTGTTGGCCTGCTTAAACTAATAATATCAGACAATTCTCTATAGTCTAAAACACCCACAATCCTCCTACAGAGTGCCAAGCACTCCATGATCAGTGAACCATGTTCTAATGATACATTCTGTTGTAGAGCTTAAAGGTTTGAAATATTAAATCTTTTCTCTCATGCATGCTAACAGCAAATGAATCTGATGCCCATCTATTAATGAAGTTTGTCTGTCTCTTGATCATTATAACAAGGGCATTAGCTAGCATTACTTCCCCCCGCACACTTTTTTAAATATGGAAAAAAAAGAATGTCAAGGAGCACACCAAATGTGACACATAACTACAAGTTCAAAAGGTCGTTGAGGATTGAGGTCAGATAGCATGGAAAAAATCTTGTGCCCTCCTAAAAAGTAGGTCATTTCTTTGAGCCCTGCATGAAAAAAGGAAAAATCCTGAGGCATATGTGCAACTTCTATTCTGTAAAAGAAATAACTTACATTTTGTTTCCTTTTTGAAAATACCTCTTTTTTCTTTCCTTGTTCTGAAGTGGTTCTTAATGGGTTATTGACACATTCTGGGAAAAGGATCACAGAACCACAGTATGTCTAATTTGTCTGACATCTAGGTCTGTTGCCTGTTAAATACCCTGTGTCAGTGACTCCTAGAATTTTCTAAGGCATATGTTTTTCTTTCTACACCATTTTTTGCTTGATTTCATCAGAGTGATTTGGGAGTCCCAGCTATTTTTTTAGGCTACATGGTGAGAGCACCATAGGCACAAAAGCTCCTGCAAGATGCTGCATAAACTGATGATCACTGTGTTTGTACTCATCACTTACTACTCCCTCAGACAAAACTCTGTCAGTATATAAAAGTTATTGTTCTTAATGAATAGACATGGAGTCCCACTTGAAGAGCAGGTTCCTCAGCCTTCTGGGCACTTCTGATCACTTAAGATAGTTTCAAAATAAAATATTTTGTAATAACACATTAATGGTATAGGTGAACTCCTAAATATTTTTGTTGTAGGGGTTAACAAGAAATGTTGTTCCCCCAGTCACAAGTCTTGCAGCTATAGCTATGATAGGATTGTGCCTGCAAAAGCCCCATTGTTAAATCTAATCTGCTGTAAAACTGCTTATTCAAGAGATTATTAACATTTGTGATTAAATACTTAGCTAAAGTGCAAAACGTAATCTTGGGACTTTGCTGTCTGGGCTTCTAGTTAACATCATAAGCACCACAAGCACACTAAATACCTCAACAGTGTACAGGGTTATTAGCTTAATCCAATGTGAGAGCACAGGCATTCCCTCCCTGTGCTCCCTATACATTTCATCTTGATGAAAACATTGTAAGCACTTTTGCAGTCCAGCAGTCAAGGCAGCAGAATAAATGCTGCAGCTGTGAGGCTGTTTCAAGGTAGGGCCCTAATCCTAAGCAGCTCTGAATATCCATCTCTCTCAATGCAAGATGTGGTGCTGTGCACTCACCATCACTGAGGATCAGAACTGGTGGCCTTGGCTATGATTCCAGAGAAATTTAGTGGAAAAGGAGGGAAGGGGAGGAGATAACAAATGAATACCAAAGCAGACCAAAGAGGAAGGATGGAGCTGGCACAATTTCTAAACACTTGCAGTCTTGAAGACCCAAAGAAGTTGATATATTTCTGCTATCCTCCATTTCCACAGAGAAAAGGGACCCTTTCCTGTGCTAGAGTGCTGCCATTTGTCACCAAAACTGAGCTGGCTTTGCCATCAGGAAGAGTACGAGTTCTCCCTGGATTGGCCATCACACCATGCCCACATAGCATTATCAGGTCCATCAACAGTTTGCTAGAGCAGGCACCTCATGTCAAAATTTTATCTTACCTCTAGATTTTCAAAAATATTAGACACTGACTTGCACAAACCCCTCTTCAAAAAAAAACAAATTATGCAAGTGCAGGTAGGTAAGATACCTGCATATTGAGCAAATACATTTTGGTCCTTATCTAAGTAAGCCAGTTATCACAGAATCACAGAATCACAGAATGGTTTGGTTTAGAAAGGACCTTAAAGATCATCTAGTTCCAACCCCTCTGTCATGAGTACACCCACTAGATCAGGTCGCTCAAAGTCCCATCCAACCTGACCTTGAACACTTCCAGGGATGGGGCATAAACAACTTCTCTGGGCAACCTATTCCAGGGTATTCAGGCTTCACCTCTAGCCAGGAAGACAGAAATACTCGGGAAAGAAGTTCATCCCTGACATGCTCAGGTGCCTATTCCAGCTGCATGAGATTGCCTTTCAAAGGTGCCAAACTCCCTACCCTGAACACACAGGCAGTCCAGAAAGGTAGTTTGGATTGTGCTTTTATGGGGCTAAATTAAGTTCCAATGAATTTCATTTAACATCATCCAAAAATCCTGCTGAGGTGAGACACAAGCCATCTCACCCAAAATTATACCATGCACAGGTGACTGCCAGCCTACATCCTGAACCACTCTTTCCTGGATTTCACAGGGATCAGAGGTAACCTTGGTGTCACAGACTCATCCCTTGTAGCATTCAATTGGGAAAGCTTTCAGCTTCTTCAGTTCAAAACTTCATAACCACAAAGAGATTTTCCTAGTCCAGAACAATCATAACCTCACCATAAGAAACAATGCAGCAGTGTTTCAAAATAAGCTCCAAGCATTCAAATCTGGACTCAAAGATACCTCCCAGAACAATGGTTTTGCTGAACACTGCTTGTGCTTTTAGAAAGTGGAGCTGCTTTTGAAATAACATAAAAATCAGAGCACTCTGGCTCGCTCTTGCTTAGTCTCTTTCCTCAAGTCATCATTTAATTTCTAACATGTCCATCTTAATGAAATTCTCTAGCTCATCCTGTTTTGGTGTCACTTCATTATTATTCATCACAAACAATAAATAATTCTTCCTTCTGTGACTACAAATACATGGCAAAAATCAGCCTACCCCAGGCAAAGCAAGTGAAGTAAATGCAGCCAAATCAAACTGGAATGCCATGAGAGTATTAGCTAGATTAAACATTAACAATTACTTTTCTCCTTTTGATCACTGAAGTAGCAATGAAGCAGTAGAAGGAAAGGCTAAGATGTTGACATATTTTTTTACTATCTTTAGTCTTCTTTTTTGAAGTCTTGGGAACAGGCTCCACAAATACTTCCCAGGTCAAAGGCAGAGAATCATGTTATTTATTTCAGCAGTGAGGAGACTGGGCAATTTTATTAATAAATATAGCTTGATTTATTCTTTCAAAAATTATCAGGAAAACAACCATATGAAAACTGTGAGAAAAAGATTAATTCCATTTTAAAAATTGCTAACTTGAGCGCTAGGCAGTTTAAAGATATTCAAACATAAGTAGCACAACAGTGGAAATCCGGCTAAGTTTTATTTTCCTTGCTTTTCTCATTTTCAGTCATTCCTGCCTGTATTGGTTCTGCTAGGACTGGGAACAGCTTCTCTACACCTTATAGTAAGAAGTGTTCATTCCTGTCACTTGCCTATGAGTCCTAAGAGAGACCGAGGACATCCAATCCTTTCTTGTTCTGTGTTGAATAAAAAAGAAATAACAAATCTGAAGCAATTCTCACTCTGAAACAATTTGCTGTTATAGAGTCTGTAGGCTGCAGAAAACACTGGGGTTCACAGGATATGCAAATTAAGCTGTTCCTGACCCGTCCTAAGAGTGCTTCCATTATCCCTAAGTTTACTTTAAAAATCTCAAATAGAACAGTTTTGTATCAAGAAATGCACCAATTTCTGCTTTTCTTTTCCTTCCCTCTCACATCCACACCCAAATCCCACCACTTCCACCTCTCTGTATGCCAATGCAAACTCTGGTGTAAACACCAGGCACATGAAGACCCAAGACAGGTCTGAAGCAATTGTGGGCAGTGCATAATCCATGCAAGTATATGTACATATGTTTTTCAGGACAAAAAGATGGTGTTTTAAATTTATTTCAACCTGCGTATTCAAATTTTTACAGGGTAACCACATACTGTAACACAACAAGTCTCTTAAAAGCTCATATTCCGGAGATCAGAGTGTTACTGGAGTTGTCAAAAAGCAGCTGCAGCATCCCATTGCCAATGAATCTGGATGTCATTGACTCACAGGTCATTTTGTCAGTGTTACCAGATGGACTTTGCCTTGTTAAGGCTTGCTGGCAGCCAGACCAGCAGCAGCTCCCATGGGAGGACCAGTGGCCACAGTCAGCCCAGGTCCCACTGGGCCTCATTCCGGGCAGCACTCCCAGAGGCTCTGAAGGTGCATTCTAAATGCTATCTGGAGGAGACATGAACTTAACACAAACTCCTGCTTCCTCAGCAGAGGCCTGGATCTTGTACCAGTACTAGGAGAAATTGCAACTGATTTACTAAGCTTTCTGCATTTAATTCACCTATTTAAATTTGTAAATTCACTGCTACTTCTTGGGTTACCAAGCTCGTTTCCTTTACAAACTTACCAGAAGAGTAAACGTGTTACAGCAAGTCTGCTTATCATCTCCCTGGACAAAACCATGAGCACCTCTGAACCAGCACACATAGCCTTGACATCTGGTTGCTCCCTTTACTAAAGTGCATCTAGGTCTCCTGTACAAGCATGTGCTCTAGTACTGAACCTCCTTAGGAGAACAAGAGAGTCATTGGGTCTAATTAAGAAAGAAGAGTATAGCTACAAGCAGTTTAGGTAATTGAGTCCTTTTGGGTATTACAGGCTTGATCATTAAACTTAGCTCGGGTTTGGAGAAGACCTCAGATAAGAGACCAGTCAAGAGATCGGTCTCCAGAGCTCCAGTAGTTGTTTGCCTTATCAGGCAGTAAAAGTGTTTTGCTTTTTCTCCCTCCCTTCCTCACAGAATTAACTCATGACTGATACAAAAGCACCAAGAAGAAAATTGTCGCTTTGAAAAATTTACTGTGAAAAAGCCTACTGTGAAAAAGCCTACTTATATTTCCTGATGCTCTTTCACACAAACTATGGGGCATTTTGCCACTGTAGTGATTTCACAGTTGTTTCTGGTGTGGTTCTATCACAAGCTTATGCCTAATATGAATGCTGCCATGGGCTGGAAGATAATATGTGATCTCTACAATAGAGATAACACAACAGAGTCCTGCAGCTGCAAGGCTGTTAGACATCACCTCAAGCAGTTCTGAGTCAAAAACGATGTCTCCGGGTGACGTTCCTGCAGGTATTCTCTGCCAAAAAATGTCAGTGAATGTCTCACTGAGTCACAAAGCAGCTCTACAGAGAAGGCACAACTCAAATCATGGTGTTGCCTGCTGAGAGTCCTCATCCTTCCTCTTAGAAAGCAGAAACCCCAAAAGTTTAGACCTTGGGGCTTGGAACTGACCAGCAGTGCTCTTAAAATGAAATTAAGATTATACTGCTTTAATGAAAGAAGCTAAAAGCTATATATAACAACTGGTTTGGGCAAATCACAGTGATGGAAAAACTTATGTACGGAAAAGTCTGGGCAACTGCTGGACTGAAACATGGGTGCAGTTTCAACTTCAGACTGTCTCCAAAGCATTCGTGTTTATGTAAATAGATCACAAAGGAATTGTGGGAAGAAAAAGAAATGTATTTGGTAGCATTTATGTAACACCTTTAAATTGCCAGGTGGGACTAAGTGCCAAGTGATCATCTTATTAGTTTGATACATGCTCTGTTATCATGAGGAAGATGTTTTTCAATGTAAGTAATCCCTGCCCAATCCACATTTGAGATGCTATGATGGGATACCAGAGACTGTTTTGTTACGTGGTTATAAATGTGAAATGCAGATTCCAAATCTGTAAAAGAGCTTATGAAATAAGCTCTTTCAACCAAATTAATAGCAACTTCTGGAATGATAAGAGGTTCTGTTACCTTAAATTCATGGCAAAGTAAGTATTTTGTAGCTCATTTTAGAATAGGGGATAATTTTCATGGTTTAGATTCTCTATATTGGGTTTTCATCACTTGAAGGGAAATGTTCAGAAAGAGTTTCAAAGGACAAAATTAAGGAAAGGAGCTGGCAACTGAATATTTCTCTATAGAACCATGTAATAATTTAGAGAAGTATAGGAAAGCACCTCTTCAGGTGACAGCAAACTTGAGGAATATAACCAATGACCACAACATAGTGAGAAGAAATGTATATAAATAATGGTCATTAGTTTGACTAGGTTAGAAAGAAATAGAGTAACATGTTCATGTTTTCAAGAGAAGCATTTTTGCCTTTATAATTAAGTTAGAGTTATCTTCAATTTGATTTTCCTGTCTGACATCCAGCAGCATTTCAACTGTAAATGTCCTGAATAAAAACGCTGTCATAGGAAAAATCTGGCATTACTTTGTGAAGAGACAGTTGAGTTTTTGGTTTGGGTTTTTTTTTTAAAGAATGGGCATAAATGCTTCCATGTGTTGACATGTCCCTGCTAGCAGTTAACTGTGTCCTACTGCTTCACTGAGCACTGGAGGCTGGCTGGGGAGCTCTGCTATCACCCAAGTGGGCGGCTCATCCAGGGGGCCTGCTCACCTTCCCTCAACAGACATTCCTGGCCATCAGCTCCATGTGTTTATGGCTGCAAAACACAGGAGTGCCAGTGTCAAACCCAAGCCAGCATCTTTCCAGTGAGCTCTAAAAGTTCAGACCACAAAGCACTGGCGCTGGTGCAGCGCTGCTTGCTGGATGTCCCTCTGAGATTTGATGAAACCAAGGAACAGCAGGGGAGAGAAAGACAGAAAGAAGTGAGGAAAAAGAGAGGCTAGACAGAATACAGGGGATGTGATGCAATGCTCCCACACTGGTGCCTGGGCCATGGAGCAGAGCCTGGCCACCGGCATGGCTGAGGAAGGAGGTGGCAGTGATCTCTCCTGCTGCTGAGCTTCTCCATGGTGCCTGACCAGAGTTTTGATGGATGAGCATCTGTGGGTAGGGCTGACCTTCCGGGCGGATACATGATGGTCCTCCCATCCTGATATCCCCATCATGATAAATTCTACACCCAGAAAATGCATGTCATGGACTGAAACAAGAGCTCCCTGTGCAATGCCAGGCACCAGCTCTTTTATGTATCACCAAAGCTTCGGATTCAGCACAAAGGACGCAGGAAGCGCGATGACAACAATTCAAAGACTCTTCTTAGCTCTTCCCTACAGTCATCCCTTTGAGCCTCAAACTGTCTGTAGCTTCAAAGCTCTGTGTCTGAACTGCTGCATCCCAGAGGAGACCCAACCCTTAATGATTATTGCGCCTTCTGTGTCCATATTGAATTACAATCTTGTTAACACCAAGACTCTCTAAGTTCCTGGGTGTTTTGAAGCTCTCACTGTTTTTTCAAAATAACCAGGGACTTCCCATTTTGACACTGCCTCTTACAGTTCCTAATTCCCAGCTCTTCCCCAGCAGGGTGGGGCTCCGACTCTATCACATGGCTTACAGGGCTGGAGGCTCGAAGGACAAGACCAAGTAATGAAAACAGAGAAAGGTGGTTATGTTCCTCCATGAGGACAAGGAGTATTTTTTTTGAGCTGCTGAATTTCAGACAGCACCAGCAGAAAACGTAGCTAATGCCAACATGTTTGAAGTGGTGCTGCCAGTGCCTTCCTCAAGTAGCTCCAGCCATGGACCATCACTGAAGGAACTGTTTGCACAGTGAAAGCCCACATATAGTCACTCAGACCTTTCTCACCATCTAACTCCTTTCTCCATCTGCTGCAAAGTCTGTGGGCAGGTCTGGTGCACGCTGCAGGGGGAAGCCAGGCTCAGCAAGAGGATGTCCTAGAGCACTGAGGACAGGAAGCCCCAAGGCCAGTTTCTCTCCATGCCATGGCCCAGAGTCTGGCCTCAGCAGTGCAGAAACATTGCCTTTCTAATGCAGAAACAGACTTGCCAGCACATGGCACAGGAACTGTCTGCGTAGGAAACAGCAAAATTCAGCAGCAACTATACAGAGAGAAAGTTTAAAAAGTGCAGAATTGATCGTGAGGAGGTCCCAAACAAGTTTTTGTGATAGTAGGAGATCCAAAAAGTCTAACATCTACGGAGAGATATTTATACCCCAGGGAGGACAGTAACTCTCTTCTCGCCTGCTAACCCTCCTCACCAGCATGGGCAGCTATTTCCCTCCCATGGGCAGGGCTGGCTGGCCATCAGGCTTCCCTGCTCACACTGAGGACACTGTCACCTCCCCTGCCTTCTCTCCCTTATTGTTTCTCCCCTCTCCTTGCTTTCCCTGACATGTAGGGAAAAATCCTAGTCAGGATTTTTTGTTATCAATATTTCATTCTTCTGTTCTTTTCATTTTGTTCATTTGTTTCCTAATTTCTCCATAGTCTGGAAAAGCTAAAAGTGCACAGCCAGCTCTGCCTCCAGTGTGTACTTCGGGAGACAAAAATATGAAATGTAAATTAGGTTTAAAATAAAAAGTTATTTCATTAAGTAACGTGGCTGCCACTCAGAAATGTCCTCTTGCAACATATCCTGGTGATCACACAGATGTATATTATTCACTCAAAAGAACTGCATGACATATTTGAATATTACCTTTTAAATATTTTTGAAAGAATAAGACACCTTAAACCATATTCTGAAACTTGAAACTTGGATCAAAAAATAACCTCTGATTTGAAACAACTTACAATACAATTTCTTGGCAAAATGTGTATATTTTCTGAGTTTCTTTCTGCCTACATCTTCTGTTTCAATATAAATTATTCTTCAGAATTCAGTTGGGTGTATTCAGCCTTATAACAGTTTTCCTTCTAAAGCATGAGGAGTACAAAAACCAATGCACAGTTTTTTTCTGAGCCTGCAGCATACCTGGTTGTTCAACGGCAAGAGTACAGAAAGAAGTAGCTCACACAGGACCAAACTGCCAGCACAGGCAGTTAAGGGATGGGGGCTGCTACACATAAGTTCCATGGTGGTTATAATGAACAGATTACTAAGAGCTGCAACAGACTCCCCATGGAAGTGGTTATGGCACCAAGCCTGACAGAGTTCAAGAAGTGTTTGGACAATGGTTCAGGCACATGGTATGATTTTTTGGGTTGTCCTGTGCAGATCTAGAAGGTGGACTTGATGATCCTTGTGGATCCCTTCCAACTCAGGATATTCTACAATACTATGATTCTAGTTAAGCAAATATGAGGGACCTCATGGATATTTTCTATCCCTCTCTCAAGGTCTTGCTGCTGAGGGCTGTGAAAGGAGTTGCATGATACAAAAAAAGACTTTCACACAACAGCAGAGTGTAAAAACAGTGTGACATCCCGAGGTCCGCCCTGGAGAGTCCTCCCTTGGGACAAAAATGTCCAGCTCTGCCCTAAGCACCAGCCCTGCCTCACTGTCCTGCTTTCCCTACTCACCCAAGGAATATGCCAGCTCCTGGTGCTGCCACAGACCCCCACACTTGCCCACACTTCTGGCTGTGAGGTGCAATACACATCCACAAGGGTTTTGTGCCATCTGGAGCACAAGCTGAGTCTACCACGAGAGTCCTTCTTGTATGTGTCCTACACTGGCTCCGGCTGTGTCCCACAAGTGCTTGGTCATCCCTTCACCAGCTGTCACCCAGGAGGCGAGGAACATGCCTGTCTCTGTGGGTCTGTGCCTCTAATCACGGAGACCTCTCCTGCAAGCTTTCCCACATGATTCGGGAAAACAAGCATCTTTATTTGTGGTGGTGATGTGATGCCTCACTGATGTATATTTAAAGATCTGAGATACAAACTTCATCATGGAAATCAAAACAGAAGATATGTTGGCTCTGCTGCCCTACTTGAAAGACTTATGTATAGTGGGAAATGTGGACTTGCTACCATCATTTTTGGAATCACCTTTAATTTTCAATAACTAACTGCAAGGAAGTGAAGAGTTTGCATCAACCCTCCCAAAGTTAGTAGAAAGACTTAGCTGGGTGCTGGATTTGTTGTGGATGAGACACAGCAATCCTATGGATTATTTGTTAACCGCATCAACTGCTTACTCTTAGTGCTATGTGACTGCTCATTGCAGACACATGATGCTGTCATTGAACCCCAGACAGTGCCCAAGCAGAGTTCTTTCCAAGGACATGTGTGTACTTGCAGAAACAGAGGGATGACAGATGAGAAAACTCTTGTGGTTTGTTTTTCCATGTAAACAAAAATGCTTTTTCATAAACACAACCAAGGATGCAGGGAACTGCACTGGGAAAACAATCAGGAAAACTACTCTTGGCTGCAAAATTTATTCTCCCTCCCCAGAAACACTAACGAGTTGATACTTAGCACTCAGTTCCCTGCATGCCATTAGGGCTGCACCAGAGGGGCATGAGTTCAGAGATTCCAGGGACACTTCTCACAGCAATTCACCAGCTGTAGACTTCTGATTAGAGTGCAGGTTAAAGCCTCTACATTTGAGATCCTCATTTCCCTCTGGAGTCCAGAGAGAGGTTGGCTCCTTCAGACAGTACCTGTGTTAGATGTTTGAAGTTCGATCATGCAAACAGTCCCTCGCCCACCCTCAAATTCACCTAGGAATGGAAAAGAGTTGTGATTCACCCACAGCCAGCTATCACTCAGACTGGCAAATGCAGGCTCTGCACAAAAGTTCTGCAAAGCCAAAGGGCTGTAAAACAGCCCAGCAGCAGGATGGGGGACTCTGGGGCCTGGGGACGAGAGAAAATTTAAATTAAAATTGAAATGAGTGGTTTCTGAAGTCAGTTCCAGCAGCACTGCAAAGCCTGGCTCCACGCTCTCCAAGGCCACCTCCAGATGCAGTTACTGGGAAATATCATGTTAGGGAGCTGGAGGAAATCCTCTTCAGGCTGTTTGTCTTCAACAAGTAGAAAGTTTCTGGAGACTGGGGGCTACCTTCTGTGGTGGCAGAGATGGGGCTGGGGCCATCCATGGGCAGTGTTTTGAAGATGTCCTCAACCGTGTTTTTCCTCAATTCCCCAGTGAACATTCCTCAGCTCTTCTGCCCAACACAGGGTGTTGTTACTGGTCAGGCCAATGATTCGATAGCCCACTTATTGGGAGCATATGACAGACACTTACCACATACCCTAAACATTCTCAGTAGCTGCCATTTCCAAAACTCAGGCTCCTTTTTAACACCCCAAAGCTCTTAGAAAAGGTTAGACCTCCATATCGGAAGTGAAGTTTTATACTTTCCACTAACATTTTATGTAGCATTTTTATTGCTGATTGTAGCGCAGCACTTGCAGTCTCATAGGGCCCCTTGCACTTTGTAGCCTTAAAAATAGATT
Source organism: Lepidothrix coronata (assembly GCF_001604755.1). NCBI lineage: Eukaryota > Metazoa > Chordata > Aves > Passeriformes > Pipridae > Lepidothrix > Lepidothrix coronata. Next base: position 3,316,630 of record NW_016690260.1, read on the forward strand.
TTTTTTTTTTGTTGAGGGATGAAAATGCTTATTAGGATATTTAGGCACTTTTAGAAAAAAAGCCCAGTGTTTGCAGCTGGCTCCATTTACTGATTAGAGTTTCATTAACCATGGTAATAGTATTCCTGCTAGTAAATACTTGCTGGAGTATTTACTTTACAATGCTAAAGTATTGCTAGAAAACAATACTCTCCTTTGTTTTCTCATTCCAATGAAGTTACCATAAGAATACAAAGGGGTCTGATCCCAATGGACGGCTAGGTTGGGGTTACACACAAATGTACATATGCACACATGCCTAGATTATCTCTCATTCACCCAATTAACAGCCATTATTTAACCAACTTCCTTCTTGCTTTTACACAAACAGAAGGTCTACCTATATAATCAAAATATTTTCTCCACACAGCAAGAATTCCCACTTTCTGACTGGAAGAGTCAACATCTGACCCAGAACTGGAATTAACCATTGAAGTTTTAAAGAGTGGTAAGGAGTAAAGGTAGAAGGTTTTGCATGAGCCAGAAGTGCTTGGGAATCAGGAGGAGCCTGGCAGGACCAAACAGGGACAAACAGCAGGCAGTGGTTTCCAAGTCTCATTGTTTCCAGCCATTTTCCTTCTTGTTCCATCTATCTCTGCATCTCCCTGCACACCCATAGAGTTCCCAAGCACAGCCTACTGTGCCATTATAGCTCCGTTTTACACCAGTGCCTTGTTAACTCAAGTCTGTTTCCTTGTTCTCTTCAGTCCTTTTATTTGGCATCCCTGAGAAATTTGTCTACAGTTAAGAGCCATCTGTCATCTCCTACAGACTTCTCCCTTTTGTAATTCATCTGTCACTCTCACATCTGCTAGAGACTGAGCAGAAATTAAACAAGTTCTGAATGTCTCGGAAGCTTGCCCTGTAAGACAAGAAAATAATATAAAACCTTTGTATGGTTTCCTCTGGAGCAAAAATTTAATCTGAGTTTACATCTCACTGACTTTCTGAGGTCTCTTCTTAGGCTGAGCTTGTGTTTATCTGCACTTTGAAAGGAGTCCTTCCCTTGGAGACAGTATCCCCCATTCACTGAAAAGCACAAAAAATTATTTATGAAGATTACTCTTTAGCAGAAAGTTACCTCTGCTTGACCCTACTTTTCTACAGAGAAGCCCTACTCAAACACTTTCTGGATTGATAACAGTATTTGATATCCACCAAGGACGTGTTCAGAATTTGCCATACCATCATGGGTATCTGCAAGGATTGTTAAGTTTTTGGGGACTTAATGGTACTGACACTTTCACTGATTGAAAAAGAAGTATATCATTTTTAAAACATACCAACTTAAAAAGAAAGTGCTTTGTTAGAGATTTTTCTTTTAAAGCCTTGCTGAGATTTGTACTGACAATAAACATGCACTGATGGACTGAATTAATTTCCTATGTGATCAAAACACATGATGTGTTTGATAATGGAATTAGAGAACACTCTGCTCTCATAAGGACATTGCTGCAATTAAATATTCTCTTCAGACTCTGGCACAGCTGACATATGAGCATGCACAGGAGGGGGGGAAAGGGGGAAAGCAAGATGCATTTGCCATGGGATGAGAGGGGAAGCCAGTGAAGGAGGCAGCTGCAACCACTTCCACCAAGTGGAAGCTTGTAGAGAAGGGGTGACCCAGTCAGATGAACAAATTAGGGAACAGGGAAGAAGGGAGAGTTGGTGGCACTTGGCTATCTTCACCAGCCTTGCTGCTACCTTCTCACCAGCAGCAATCCTTATTCTGAGCACATGACAACAGGCACACAGAGGAGAAGTCCAGGTCTCATTCTCGCTGAGATAAGATGCAATATCTGGTACAAGCAATAAAATTAACTGCAGCAACAGCAGCCTGTGTCTGTAGGTACCTAGTCAAGGTGTGCATGGTGATGCTGAGCTGCAGCAGCTGGGTAGGAGGCAGGCTCTCAGCAGGTCCTCATGGGACATCCCCAAATGAGGAGCTACTGGCTAATGAGTGCACCTCCGGACACATCTGAGACAGCAAGCAAGCCAGTTCTGGCAAGCCAGGGCATGATCCAGAGCTGCCTGACACAGCAAGAAAAGAAATATGTTAGACCAGCCAAGGTCTGATTTTTGTCTTTCTCCTTCCATTTTCCCAGGTGCAAGGTGAGCCTCAGGTACATCAGAGGGGTTAGTTTGGCATCTGTGCCAGATGAAGTCACTGGAAATCAGTGACCCCGGAGTGAGTCCCAGATGAGGCAGATCTGACTGTGACATTTGGTCATTGCAGCTGCAGGGCCAAGGAGCCAGTAAAGCTGTTTGGCCACCCAATCTTTGGCAGCACTCTGTGCATCCCTCTGCCCCAACCTCTTCCCAGTAGCATCCCTAGACAACACAACTTCATGAGCCATTGTGGTACATTAATCCTTTCCTATTGGGTTGTATTTGTAAAAATGGATACGCCTAAAAGCTTTCCACAACTTCTGAATTTACTGTTTTCAGGAAGCCCTGACACCTACACATGGAAATGAATAAGCCAAAGCACCATCCTTTGGTGTTAGCTGCATTCAAATATTTCCCACCCTAAGACCAGTCAGTGATTTCCCTCTCCTGCACATGGAGAAGAGGACACTTTCAAAAAAAACCGAGGAATGGTGAGAACAACAGTTTTTCAAAAACAGCAGGAACACCTGGGGTTTCCATCCCTTTTCCATTTTTCCCAGGTATATTGTCTTGGGGATCGTGACAGGGATAGATGGTAAGTCTTTTTGCTTCGAATTTTATAGCCTGTAATCATTTCCCAAGCTGAGCTGACCTTAAAAAGCGTATTCATCTTCCATTTATTGCACTGTGCATCGCCACCTTGGTTTAAGATGTATGTCAGTTTACTATTTTTGAAAAGAGGCAGATACATGCATTTTAAAAGCCTCCTTCTCAGTTAATCTCAGCCACTGACGTGCCTTTGAAGATTTGGTTTTGAAGGGATGTGGTATCAGTGATCTTGACAAACATTTCAGTTTGCCCATTGCTATCCAGGGACTGTGCACACAAGTTTGCTTTTACTAACTGCAGAAATACAAGCAGAACAGACTTACAGTAGGTATATAAACAAGAAGGTCACAAGGTTAATGTTTGACTCTAATCCCAATGACTTTTTTTGAGCCATGCACAAAGCATGACACCACAAAGAATTTACTAACAACAAAGTAAAGATAAACAAGTACAAGAGCACAACCCTCTCCTTTGTACACCAGCTTCAGAAGTTGCACAAAAGTATTTAAAGTACAAATAAAAATAGCCTAGTTTTATAATAGACGTAACATTATCCATTCCTTTCCATTTTATATGCAATAAACTGCTCCAAGGTGCCAATAAATATATCAGAGGAACTTACTGATTTATAAATATTTTGAAAAAATAGAAACTATTGCTTAAATAACCACTGTATAGAGAAAATAATCTCCCACAAAATCTATTAAACTGGGTTAACGAACTAGCAGGAAAAAGTTTCAAACCTATTCCCTCAATATCTAATTCAGAACAATTCTTTCAAGCTGAGTTTCAGACAAAAATAATGAGGAAAATTGCTGAATATGGTCTTTAGTGAACAGAAATTAAGTCAACTATTTACAGAAATGTTTGCAAGCTGTGACAAATACATTCAGGACTGTTTAGTTATGTACAAGGTGATTCAAAATACAGCAATTATGTTACGGCTGTTAGAAAGGCTTTGTCAAAATTTAACAATATTGCTAAGGGCTCTTGAGACACGGATAGCAGATACAGGCTAGTAAACAAACCCCAAAAGAAGAGCACATAGTTTACAAAAAATACAAATGCTACCAGCAAACTTACTCACATTTCTTTTCATAGATAAATGTAAAACCTTATCAAAAGTTACTGCTTTTGTGCCCAGAATATTTGTTCTGTTTCGGGACAGTTTACTTTGGCAACTTACTCAATTGTGCAGCTGTAATTAAATGATGAAGATGAGACAACATGACTCTGGAGAGATCATAGGAAACTGCATCTTATCTGTTTGTCTTTTATTTACAGAGCTCTTCATGTTTTGGCCTCTCTAATGCATTTTTCATTAAAAAAGGAGGACAAGTTTGACACACAACCTTCTCCCTCTGTGCACACAGGATCCGGGATCCAGAGGCAAAATCTAGCAGTTTCTACCACCTCAGCTTCTTCCCATCAGCAGTTTTTAAGTGATTTCCTCTGCTTTGGAGAACAGACATATTTCCCAGTACTGCCTTGCCCCATGATGGGGAAAATATTCAAGCCCACTTCTGGCTCTGCAGAAGTAAGTCTCAGTCAGAATTAAGTCCACACCTAATTCAGTGTGAGATATAGTATTCCCAACATGGGAGTATCCTGCTGTCCAACATTGCCTTGCTATGGAGGACCCTGTAGACCCTTGACAGTGTTTTACTGCCAGTCCATGCAAGGTGTCTCTGCTAAGCCTCAGTTGAAGGATTTGCCCAGGGCAACATATGAACTCCCACGGTGGACTAGGGCTGGAGATTTGGATGTTGGATGTCTCTCAAATGCTGATCAGAGGAGTGATCATGAACCCCATGATGAGGATGGCACTGCCTTCTCTAGGGGACTCTCAGGCCCAGAGGGACAGTGTACAGTTCACATGGTGAAACCTCCAAGAAGGCAGAGACAGAGCCTTGCTGCCATGGACCACGCTACAGTGTGGCAATGGCAGAATCCTCCAGTTCCATCAGCAGATGGAGTGGGACTGAGCTCATCTAACATCTGAAAGGTGAGGGTTTAGTCATCTTGGCTCCCTCTGTGGACGGTGCAAGGGAAGACTAAGACAGTGGAGACCAGCCACTGGAGTTACCAGTCTTCCTCCCCTGGAATGCATGGGTAACTAGCTCCAAATTAGTTGGCACTTAATCACAGGGTGAATGTCTGTGTCTGGATGAGCAGCACTGATCTCTTTCCACATGCTGCCTTCCATCCAAAGTACTTCCCTAGAAGGATCAATTTCTCTAGTGAATCATAAACACAGTCTGGGGTACATAAATCAGCTGTAAACTTCAGCAGGGCACTTACTAAAACTAAATAAGGTGTATCCCACCATTACTGATTTGCCACTCGGATGTCCTGGGCAAATCACCACATAGTGCCTACATGCAGGTACCACAAGAAGAGGGTCATGGTCCTGCACCAGTGGGAGAGAATGACTCTGCAATTGTCTTGAACAAAGGCTGGTGTGGAGGTGACTGTGAGAAGCCAGGAGACCATGATGTCTCTCAAGGCACAGCCGTTTCTGAGCAAGCTCCTCAGGCCCACTCAAGTGATGAGTTTGGATTTCACCCCATTCACTGGCATCAGTGGTTGATGTGAAGTCTTGGGCTGTGAAGAGTGGCATGGTTTGATTTCTTATCCATCAAAATCTGTTCATGATTAAGTGTGACACTTCATGGCACTAGAAGTGTAAAATACCTTCTAGTCAGGAGTCTTCATCCAGAGGGCTCTTTTTTCCCCTCTCACTATTTTAGCATTCCCTCTTCTGTTATTCTGACAAGGAGATGTAGAAACATTCATACTTTCTGATCAGCAAGCTGGAAATTTCTCAACATGAAATGTAACCTTCACAAGAGGAAACATCATCCTAAATTGCAGAGAGATATGAAATACCCCTGCTGGGATGCAGGGGTGGGAAATCTGTTGGCAATAACAACTGCAACAGCAGGGCCATAAAGCATGCTTACCAGAGATGGGATTCACTGAAACACAAAAAGCTGTGCACCGACAGACGTGCATTTCAGAGAATCAACAACCTCTGTGAAGACCCCCCCTGCTAGTGGCGACCCCCTTGGTGAGGGGATAAGCGTGGGGACGGAAGGCTTGGGTTTACACAGGAAATTTAAAGAACTGTTGCACCTCTGTCCCCTCTGCCCCTGCCCCGCCCCAGCCAGCAGCACAGTGCAGACAGCACACTCCCACCAGCATCACTGCAGCTGCTCAAGGGATGGTGGCTGTCAGCAGCCTTGGTGGAGCTGCAGAGAAAGGCAACAATCTGGCCAATACCAATGGGTTCTCTACACCCAAACTGCTCTTCAAATGTCTCCAAATGTTCAGTGAGCAAAATCCCTGCCTGCCCTGGGAGCACTGCTGCCGGCCCTTGCCTTTGCTTTTATGGGCTCAGTAGGGCATTCTGGCAGGAATACATTAACTCAAAACCCAGAGTAAGGTGCAATAGAAAAGTAGTAAAAAGTTTCTGTTCTTCTCATGTGTACATAAATTTTTTCTCAATTTCTGAACAGCAATGCCCTGAAACAGGCAGAGATATGTCTGAAAACTAGATTCTCATTGGGGACAGGAATTGAATTTCTCAAACATTCTTGTGACAACACAAAACAAAAAAAAAAGGCAAAGGATTTGTCTCTTTGCCATCATCAGCTGTGTCAAGAATTTGCTTCCATAATGAAGACAACTTGGCTGAAGCATTTTCAACCTGCAGAATAAATTAACTGGTTTTAAAACAAAATATAAACCTATATCACAACTGACAGACAAGCTCTGTCAGATTGGCTTCAATTTAAAACTGAGCAAGTATCACTAGTACTCCCTCTGGGTTCAAAGTGATACTGCTTCAGTCATATTCTTGGCTCTTTCTGTCCTCCTGTGAGTTCCCTCCGCCACACAGTTGTGGAAATCTGATTTTAAACTGATGCGCTCAGATCTTCCCAAGCATGATAGATTTTGTATGAAATGAGAAACTCCTGTTGGTGCCAGGAGATGGTGTTTCTAGGCTCTGTAGCCAGAGGCAACTAAACAAGACAGGATAGGTCTCTGCATATTGAGGGGGAAAAAAAAGTCCAGGACACAAGGTTTTCTAATGTGTCTCTCAAATGATGAAGTGCAATGTAAATTTTACACCCAGCCAATATATCTTGTAACTGTCTAACAATTTCTAAGGATACAAAAACTATATGTAGGTAGGTTAGAAATGCAAGTATTAAATATTTGCTAAAACTCTTTAATCCTGTTGAGTTGTTAGTCTGCTTCTCTCTAAACAGTTATCTTTCCCTGTATGCTTGCAAACCCCAGGAGCATCTTTCAGCTGGCCTGGGAACTGGATAAGGGAATCTACTGTCTCAGCAAACAGAGCACAGTCTCAGAGGCAGGACAGCACATAAGTCAATTCAAATGAATGTGCTGTTATTCAGACACATAAACCAGAAAAGGCCTTGCCACTACTTAGGTTGTGACACAAAGGGTCTGACATGAATTTAAGAGGAATAAGTGGCTGAAAAAGCCCAGGCAGTGGTGCGGGCAAAGTCTTGGCACTGTACATGCCCTGTGTAGGCTGGGACAGGACTGATGGTGGCCTGAAAAGAGCACCTCCTGGTTACAGCGGGTTCAAAAGCCAGTAAGACAAATTTCTCTAAATAAACCATCTGGTTAGCCCCACACACACACTTATTTTGCCCAATTTTAGACAGATTCAAATCGACAAACATTTTCCAGAGCTCTGACCTTTCCCAGTCTGCCTATCTCTGGCTTCACCTTTAATTAACAAGTGTTTTCTCCTGAAGCATCTATTACGCATCTATTCTAAGCAAAAAATAAACATAGAGAGACTGTTCCCACCCAGAGCCCACCCCAGGGAAGTATCCATGAGATCTCTGATATTAAACAGCAAGCTGCTGTCTGCTCCCATTTCCCCAAGGTCATCAGCAAAATGGAGAGTTTGCTCGTCTTGTAAACTCCTCATGTGCTGCCAAGGCAGAACATACACCTCAGTATCCAGACGAGCAGCCTCAGAGAGCACACAAATGCAGAGAGCACTAAAAGGTAGGATTCTTTTTTTCCCAGTGATGTCAAAAAGCCCTTGTATCCTGCTTCATGATGTGGCTAGGAATGCTGGAAGGTCCTAAGAGGATGAAGACTTTTCTTTGCCTTAGAAGAGACAGTGCAGATCAGCTCAGCAGAGGCAGTGTGCTCCCGATGTAAAACATGCAGCAAAATCAGCTTTGGGTGTTTTTCTGAATGTGTTGTCCATACCCATTTCTCATTCCCTCTCTGCCACTGTATTGCTCAGCCCCTGACTCTATGCCAACACCACTCTTCTGTGGTAAATTCAAATACAGATTAAGAAGATAATGCAGCTTTAAAAAAAATTTAAGAAAATATATATATTTTTTCATTTTACTTTCTAAATCTGTATTTGCTCTCAAACACCTCCACAGTGCAGCCTCCGAAGGGGTGATCCAGCACAGAAGAGGAGATGCATGGGGCAGGAGTGACTATAAAGGATGTGGGCAAGAGGTAGAAACATTGTAGAGAACATTTCCACCCAGCATTGGTTACAGTGAAACCAAATCACCTCTCTGCAACACTTGTGTATGATAAGTGCAAGGATGTCAGCATTGTCAGGAGCTCCTTAGTGCACGGCTGGGCTTGATGAGCATAAGCTGTACAGTGAAGTGACAAATCTAGCATGCATGAAAAGGGAAAAGAAGCTCACGACCTGTGTGGTACCTCCATCACCCACTCCTTAGCCAGGCTTTCAAAGGTGACACTGGACTTCCCTCAACACCCTGTGCTCCCACAGGACCATCTAGATGCACCATGACAGAGTGGAGCCATTTACCATTTTGTAGACTGAGATGAGGCAAATTCCAGGACAAAATCCTCAAAGCAGGATACTGTACAAAGACTTGGAACTAACTTTCACTCTTTTTTTGCAGTTCAAATTTACCAGGCAACAGTCAGAAAAGGGACCCAAAGCATAAAACTTTGTGAAGGTCAAAATCAGGGTCCACAAAGAGCAGCACACAGCAGCAAATGGGTCCAGTGTTTGCTTAGTGATCTGAGCACAGTGCTAGAAGAGCAACTAGGAGTTAGTTATCAGAGCAATGGATACTCCAGATACTGTCAACAAAAGGATTCAGCCTGAAAGCCAGTGGGACCATTATTCATGTAAAGCTATTTCACAAACCATGGTGTTCCCTGAAAACCTGATACAGAGCAAAGCAGATAAGAAGGTGAAGAAGGTTTCCAGAGGTGATCCAAGAAAGCATGTGAAAAATGTCTGCATGAAAAAAAAGCACATGGGAAAGGGCACAGTTTGTAACAGTACTAGGGGGGAGAAAATGCAATGGTAAGATGATTTTTTGAGCTGCAAGCTTCAAGTTTGCAAGCTACGTACAAGCTAAGAGGATATGTACTGACTGCAGATACACTCCCTCAAGCATCTGACAGCTGCCTGCCAAAGCACCTCCTAAACATGACGATCTAGCAGACAAAGTCCTGCCAGCTCACACACAGAATGGAGCAGGATTGCTCATGTGACTGCTGCAGATGAGATGCTGTAGGAAGTGTTTGTAGCCAAGGCAGCATATTCCCAAGCTCTGTCAGGTAAGTCAGGTGAAGTCTCAGTGCCAGGTGGGTTTTGTTTGATGGCACATCACCAATAGAGAGTAGTACTTTGCAAAGGGTATGAGGAAGTCAGTTAATGATTAAAATATCTCAGAAAAGAGCTATCACTGAGAAACTTTTATACTGGGCAGTAGAATTAGGGAAGACAGAGATGCCAAAAAAGTATAGGCCAAGACAGGCTCACGTGAGTCATGTGAGGAAATTGTTCATCTGCAGCAATGTAGGCACAGAAAGAAAATGAAATGCTTCTTGCTCTTCTGAGCTGTCCATGATAACAGAGGCTGCATCTAAACAGAGGATTATGGGTATCCTACCTTTCTTCATTTTAGTACATGTCAGAGAAGCAAACACTAGCTAGTGAAGATACTGTTTTTGTGTCCTACTTAATAAAAAGAAAGTCATTTGTCTTCTTTAATTGGAGATATCCAGATTCCTTCTCCAATCTATATATCAATAGATGCTTATCCTCTGTAGACATTGCAGATTTTACTTATTGTGCCAAGTTAAAGGAACAATTTCTATTTTTATAGCTGGTTTTACAGCATGCTTAAGCATACCACATAAATTGCTTCATAAACATCAGAATATCACAATGCAAACTTCATTAAGCTTTAGTAGAAGTAACTATGTTGTCAACTAAATACATGATTAAGAAAATGGCAACCAACTTACTTCTTGGCTCTCATACCTTAGAATTTGATTACTATAAATACATACAATTGCATGCACTGCCAAATACTGTACTTCAGTGTTTGTCCATAAAATGTAATTTGAAATGCATGTAGGATGGTACAGCTTTTGTCAAAGGAAGTTATTATCTGTGATAAAAGCAATTGTTGGCCTTAGAAATACAAACTAGAGTATTCAGACGGGAAATTTAATAAAAACAAAACAAATGTAGAAAGGAAAAGGGAGGTTAGCAATATGGCAAAGCAAAGCCAGATGTAGCAGTAATATCTGCCCAGAGGCAAACCTGGGCTGCTGCCTATCAGAGTGGCAGCACAGCTGGTTTATTTTTTATGCTGGACATGGTGGGTAGGCAGACAACAGGCAACTAAGCACTTAAACTAAGAAAAAGCCAGGCTAACCTTACATTTCATTCTGACATGTATTATCTTAAAAGAGGGAAGGGCCATTTCATCAGGGAGCTTTCTGGATTTGGTTTTGTGTTTAAAACAAATGCCACTTCTTACATTTCATCTTAGCAATTGTCTCAATTGCAGAGGTGAGTAAGAAAGCAAGAGAGCCAGGAGCACTGAGTCTGTGTGAGCTTTTCTCCAATGTGCAGTGGGCCACAGGAGATGCTCGAAATCTGTGCAACTTCTGCCCATGGACAACCTCCGCCTCTGCAGGGCTGGAGTGCTACCCCCAAATGAAATGTCCTTTTCTCCCACCTCAATTCCTCTCCCAGCACGTAACAAACACACAAAAAAACCCCAAACTTTGAAAACGGCAAATCAAGGCATTCTCTGTGCATCAAGCTCAAGTACACTTCCACAGGATAAGCAGGTTTAGGGGCAAGGAGAATTTCCGTGGTGAAACTCACATTGGGAGCCAGTGACCTCACTTGGAATAAACAGAAACTTTGAACAAATTCACTGTACTGCATAAACTTTTTGTTTCAGATTGAAAATACCAGAACGAAGATGTTACAGGAGAATACAGACTAATACACAAAACAAGCTGGCTCACATTACTGTCTTTCAGCTTTTTGTTTTCTTATTTTGGTCATATATCCTGAAGTTGTATCACTCCATAGTAACAACCTGCTGAGTGAGAAGGGGATTTACAGCACTTTTCTCTGGTTCTTAAAATATTTTCATCACTTAGCTGCCACTTCAGAGTTAAAGAAGAAGTAACTACACATTTTGGACTGACTTAGCTGTTTTCTTCCCTTTTGAAAGAAAGTTTTTTCAGTGACAAATGTGACAGAAAGTATGTTGTCTTGTGGGAGGGAAGCAGTGTCTATTATTCAAGGGTACATCTGAACTAAATTATCATACTCTAAAGTTTGGACTGATTTTTCAGTTAACCAACTGGTTTACCATGTTCGTTTAATTATTTAATTATTGGAGAAATAAGTTATCTGCCAGTGTTTCTCTACCAAGAGCTTATACTGATCAGCCTCAGAGCAAAGCAGGGCAGGGTAGAGGGGCAGCAGAGCCTACAACTGGGTAGCTGGTACCTGCACCTCTGAAGTCAAAGTGGGTTCAGAATTGCTACCCACAAAGGACAGACGTTAACCTCCACAGAGGATTTTATCCCTATGCACACAACTGTATACTGCCACTGGAGCTCTCTCTGCAAGAGGAGCTGGGCAAGTTCAAGTTTTAAACCACATTTTCAGCTGATTCAAGCTAGGAAATCCTTATCTTGGTTGCAAAGACATAACTCTGGGGTGCTCTGGTAAAGCACAGACAGACATGGCCCTGACACAGGGCAAGGGGCTGTGCTGCAGAATGGACGTGCCCCTACCAGAGAAGGACCTGGCTGGTCATGGCTGACAGGGACTGCCCACCCAGGAAGGACCTGGTGGGGGCAGGCATGAAGGGTGGGAGTGGAGGGCACTGAAGAGAACTAAGTTGGCTGCAGGCAAAGTGTCCCATGCACATTCACAATAACAACTTGGGAGAGACTGCTCTTCTCAGCATTATTTCATCCTGTGTAATTGGTGTCATGAGGAAGACACCAGCTGCCAGAGGTGTGTGGGGAGAGGGAATGTAAAGGCGCTGACAGAGGGCATCTGTGGCATCTTCCCTTACGCTACCAAAATGCTCAGTGTCAAGCAAAGGAGAGAAAGAGCAGTAGTGACCCGGAGATGTGTGTGATCGTGGCATTGGCACCCCTAAGCTGGCACCCAGGGGATGGACAAGGAGTCATTTGGCAGCACCTTGTACAGCTTAACTACAGCAAACCACTTCCAGCATAAGCCCTGAAACCCCATTCTAGAAATGTTTTGACTGAGAACCAAGAGGCTTTTCCAGCTCTGCTATGAGTTCAGTTTCTCGACTGATATCCTTCTTGGCTCCCTAAGCTTTCATATGGCAGCAGGACTGGGCTTCCAAGCTACAGCCAAATCACCTGACTGCACAAAAAAGAAGAGATAGACAGAAAGTAAAGGCGGAAATAAATTTGGGATGATATTTTCCCTCATAAGGAATTGGGACGATTTATTTTCTCCACAAATCTTTGTTGCTTAAAATATTGAGCAACTCAGCTTAAACCAATGAGAAAAATTAACGCAAAAAGTAATGAACCAAGACTCTCCAGACTGGTGCAACTAGCTCTTCTGGAGTGGACTGCCCCAATACAGGCACATAGCCCTCCAGCCTTTTCCACTTTGATTTCTGTATGTACGCAGTTTTATGCATTATATTCCCAGATCTGATCCCAGGCTGGGGATGCTAGAAACTCATCTACAGGAAACATACTGTAAGTGTTGGAGCTCTTTGCCATCATATCTAGCATTGGGAGCTGAAACGAAGCTCCTTGCAAACAGAACAACCTGCTGCCTGGACCCAGCACTCAGTCTCCTCTTCGAGGAGCAGAGGGTGGACAGAGTGAAGTGACAGGGGTTGGCTGACAAGGTCATTTACTGAAGAAGCTAAGAAGTTATCTCATGACTTGTGAATGCTGATCTTATGCCCTTTACACAACTCAATGAGACTTAAAATTATATGCTGTGGAGAGTGAAGATCATAAGTAAAAGGGAGGGCTCCTCAGATAATGGCATTCCAGTAAGCTTACAAATACGCCTCATTTGGGAACATATTACATTACAATTTTGGGCTTGCCAAATTATCTTCTGTTCTATTTATTAGCAGCAGCCTTGTATCAGACTCATATTTTAAGTTCTCAATTTCTGCAACTTTTGTTTTACCTCAAAAAAATAATATTTTCTTTAGCCCCTTCATCTCAATGCTCTTACCACCTAGGAATCAGAATTGACCAAGGACATCAGAAAAAACCCTGACATACCCTGATATTTTCTCCCAGCTGCCCAATTGAGGAACCACTAATTCTGCAGCACCACAATCAGCCCCATAGCAAGAGGTTCACCTTCGCTGGCACTGTCCAGCTTCAGGATCATGCTTCAAAGGTCAACTTTTTAGTCTCAGGAAAACACTGGCCAAACAAACGCGAGATTTTACACACAGAATTATATCAAGGACACCAAGTACAGTGAAACAGATTCATTATGATGGTACACGTAGAAAGGTCTCAATTATCCAGCACAAACGGCCAAACCAGTTTCATCAAAGTGCTCTGAGGTCCTGCTTAGGATTTCAGACGTGTTATGAGGAGCAGTTGCTGCTCCAGGACACATGTTTCAGTCTGGGCAGGATCAGGTCCTGAGAGTTTCCGGTGTATGTTTCAAAGAAATCAGCCTTGGCTTAGGTATCCAGATTGGCAGTTGTAAATATTTATTCATTAAAGAAAGTTCTTGTTTGCTCTTGGTGCAGCTCCATAGCCTTGTAAAGATTCACAAACAAGGGAAATGTATGGGCAGTGAAGGGGAGGGAGGAATTTCTTTCCTTTCCTTGTAAGTTAAATAAAAATTACAAAACCAGCTTGCCTTGTGGAAAATAAACTTGTCCAGTTTTGTATACATGTGTTTACTGTACAAACTTTCAGTGACTCAGATGTGAAATGTGCCTCAGGTTTGTTATGAGTTTTGTTTAGTTTTCTAACTATCCCTGAGAAAACATAGGCCACAGTTCAGGCTGATGTCTATCCCATCCAGTAGATTGCAGAGGATGCACAGTAAAACCCCAATCCTGTGAGTGTTCGTGCATGCATGAATAGACCTGCATTCACTGCGCTTTTTCATGCATGTAATCATCCACAGGATAAGGGCCTCAGGCACAGTGAAGAACTTGAGTTCCTACATTTACTCGGGGTTGGAATTTGTTGCATTATTTTGACATAAACTGTTCATCTGATTTCAGAACTCACTGCTGCATTCATGCCAGTATTCCCAGCTAGGCAGGACTGATTTTAAGCAAGCTCTAAGAGACTACTTTTCCTTTCCTGTCAGCATTGATCTCCATCAGATCCAATGTGCCTCCTTTTTAATCATCTTGCTTCTCCCGCAGCTCTCTGATTAGGTCACATTTCAATTTGTGCCCACAGGGTTGCTCCCATGTTAGTGTCTGGCAACATTACAAACACAATTTCTTGGCGTTCGTGACTGAACTGGGTCAAAGACCCCCAGGAAACTTCAGAGAGTTGTAAACTTTTTCATGGGTTTGAGCTACTTCTGCTTCCTTGTGATGCATAAAGAAGATCTACAATATGGCTGTTAAGGTGCATTTGATTTGTTTGAAACTACAGGGAACTACGTGTCTCTCATTTTGCTTGTCTGGAAAAATTTATTGTGACTTCAGATGCCTTAATTGAGCACCTCAGAGTGTTGACCTTCAGCAGCAGTCCCACCTATTCCCCACATCCGTCAGTCACTGAGATAAAATAATGTGTGATATTAAAAAAAAAAACAAAAAAAAACACAAAAACCAACCTCCTCAGCATTTGGTAGTCCACAGTCCCTTGGATCATGTAGCTGATTTCACTCATTCAGTAGCTAGCAGGGATAGGGAGAAAGGAACCCTCTGGACCCACCCGCTGTCGGTCTGGGGATTTGGGATAGACCCAAGAAGCCATAAGTTAGTAGCACCAGGTAGCTTGGGAGTTAAGACTTGGATCATATTTTCATTTTGGGGTTTCTGACCTTTTTTTTTTGTTTGTGATGAGAACCCCCCCTTGGTGAAATAAATCTTCACCTCAAGTTAGCTCATGGTCACCTGAGTGAGGCTGGCAAAGATGGGGCATCTAGCTGGAGCTCCAGATGTCAGAGGGAATCATAGAATCATTTAGGTTGGAAAAGAGCTTGAGGATCATTGAGTCCAACTGTTAACCCAGCACTGCCCAGTTCACCACTAAACCATGTCCCTCAATGCCACAATTCCACATCTTTTAAATACCTCCAGGGATGGTGACTCAACCATTTCCCTGGGCAGCCTGTTTCAATGCTTGACAACCTTTTCAGTGAAAATTTTTTTCCTGCTTTCCAATCTCAACCTCCCCTCGTGCAACTTGAAGCCATTTCTTCTTGTCCTATCACTTGTTACCTCAGTGAAGAGACCAATTCCCACCTTGCTACACCCTCCTATCAGGCAGTGGTAGAGAGCAATGAGGTCTCCCCTGAGCCTCCTTTTCTCCAGATGAAGTACCCCCAGTTCCCTCGGCTGCTCATCATCAGGCTTATGCTCTACTCCCTTCACCAGTTTCATTGCCCTTCTTTGGACACAGGAAGAAACATATGGGGGTTTCTTTCCATCCTAGCAGGGACAGCAAGGAGGTCACTAATACCAAACCCTGGGATGTTGAGAGATCTCTTTGACAGGCGCACGGTTATGTTAGGACCTCCATTCCCTGCCAGGCACAGGAAATGCAGAGATACCCAACACCTCAGGGCAAAGTCCTGAGCAACACTTCTACTGCACACACACATTTCAGTCACTTGTCTGTGAACAGAAATACAGGAAAACTACAATCCAGTTTCATGGGCTCTTGGTAGCATGCTGTTTATTGTTCCCAGAGGAACAATAAGGATTCTTAAAAGCAGATGGACTCAGACACTGATGATTTGCTGTAGAAGCAAAAACAATGGGCCAGATTTTTTAAAAATAGAAAATATATCCATTACACAAGTAAACCCCACTCTCTTCTATGCACAAAGTGGGACAAGATGTGCAACGTTTTGCAGCAACTTTTGATGCAACTTTTGATGAAACTGAGTAAAGGGTTTTCCTGACACAGTAATCATGGAAAAATCGAACATGAGCAAGGACTTGAAAATTAATATAAGCACAGAATCACAAAATGGTTGATGTTGGACAGGGCCCCTGGTCCAACCCCCCTGCTCAAACAGGGCCACCTACAACAAGTTGTCCAAGTCTGTGTCCAGACATCTTTTTAGTATCTCCAAGGATGGAGAATCCACCATTTCCCTGGGAAACCTATACCAGTACTCGTTCATTCTCACAGTGAAAAAGTATCTCTTGATGAACAGAGGGAACCTGTTATGTTTCAGTCAGTGCCTATTCCCTCTGGTCCTGTCACTGAGAGCCACTGAAAAGAGTCTGGCTCCATTTTCTCTGCACCCTCCCTTCATGTATTTATACACATTAATAAGATCATAGCCTCCCCTAGTTTTCTCCAGATTATACAGTCCCAGATCCCATATCCTTTTCTCAGAGAAGAGATGCTCCAGTCCCTTAATCATCTTTGTGGCCTTTCATTGGACTCTCTCCAGTATGTCTATGTCTTTGTCGCACTGAGCACCCAGAACAAGACACAGCACTTCGGATGTGGCCTCACCAGTGCTGAGTGGAAGGATCACTCTCTCAGCCTGCTGGCAGTGCTTCGTCTCATGCAGGACATGAGAGGACATGCAGGACATGCAGGACACCACCAGCCTGTTCTGCTGCAAGGGCACATTGCTCACTCAAATTCAACTTGGTGTCCACCAGGACCACCCGGTCCTTTACTGCCAAGCTGCTTTCCAGTGGGGTGACCCTCAGCATATACTGGCACCGAGGATTGTTTCTTCCCAAGTGAGGGGTTTAACGTTTCCCCATGTTGAATTTCATGAGGTTCCTTTCACCACATTTCTCCAGTCTGTTGTGTCCCTCTGGATGGCAGCACCACCCTCTGCAATATCAACCACTCCTCCCAGGTTTGTGTTATCAGCAAATTTGCTGAGGGTGCACTCTGCCTCATCATCCAGATCATCCAACAAGGACTGCATTCAGTGTTGACTCTTGGGGAATACTGTCAGTTATTGGCCTCCAACTAGACTTCGTGCCACTGATAACAACTCTCTGGGCCCTGCCATTCAGCCAGTTTGCAATCCAGCTTCTCCTCTCATTCAGCCCACATATCAACAGTGTCAAAGGCTCTGCTAAAGCCCAGGTAGACAGCATCCACTGCTCTCCTCTCATTTACCAGGCCAGTCATTTCATTGTAGAAGTTAATCAAGTTGATCAAATATGACTTCCCCTTTGTGAAGCCATGCTGACTACTTCTGATGATTTTCTTCTCCCAAATACTCCACCACCTTCCCAGGGATCAAGAAAAGGCTGGCTGACCTGTGGTTCTCCTTTGTGTCATATTCTCCTTCATGCTGACATGAGTCCTCCTTCATGTCATAACCTTGAAGGTAGGCATGACATTTGCTTTCCTTCAGTCTTTGGGTATTTCTCAAGTTGCCATGATCAAAGATTATCAAGACTGGCCTTGCAAGGACTTTTGCCAGCTTCCTCAACAGTCATGGGTGCATCTCACTGAGGCACAGTAAAATCTGAGGCAAAAAGGCATTTAGTACTTTGGCCTTTTCCATATCCTGTGTAACCAGGTCCCCCATCTCATTCAGCAATGGGCCCACATTTTCTCTAGACTTCCATTTGTCACCAAAGTACCTGAAGAAGCCCTTCTTGTTGTTTATAGCATCCCTGGCCAGATTCAATTCCATTTGGGCTTTGGCTTTCCTAACTTTTCTCCCCAGTGTTCAATGTCTCTGTATCCTCCCAGGATACTCATTCTTGCTACCACCCTCTGTATGTTTCCTTTGCAATGCAGCAAAAGCAAGGTGCAATAAAGGGTATTCCCTTCACTCCATGGAATGTCAAAAATTAACCTGATTAACTCAAGCCATTACCAAGACTGAAAAAATATAAAATCTGAAAAGAATTGTTATAAGCAGAGCATCCCTGTTACTACTCCACACTTCTAGAGAAGGCTAACAGAGAACATCAGGTGGCCCAACCCAGCCTTCTGTAGGTCAGCATTACACCTGGATTGAAACCAACGTATATGCATATACACACATCAAACACATGTATATACACATCAAACTGTATAACTGAAACCAAACTATATAATATAAATATCAGGTATTATATAGCATGTATAATAAGGCTTCTCTTTAAGAGCTAATGGGGCCTTTACTTTGATGAATTAACATATTTTAGAGGGTGTGTATCTGATTCATGATTAAAGCTTCTGTATTTCTAGCACCAGAAGAAATTAAACCAATTTGCTGATCCTGTAGGTAGCTTGGTGATAGAAAGAAGAGTTGTTTCTTTTCACATGGTAAACCCAGTAACCAGAGGTGGAGGGGAATTAACCCACATCAAAAAAAAGAACCAGTTTTCCTAAATGAAATTTTGTAATGTGAAAGAAATACTTTAAAGAAACTAATGAAGTCTAAATATTGCATCATAATTTGTCCTATTAATGTTGGTATCATTACTTTAAAATACATGTTACTGTAGATATTATATTTTTCAGACATCTAAAGTAGGGCAAAAGGAAAGTGCCATAAAAACCAAACAGATTTATGACAGGGTGTATTTTCAGATGCAGAATTTTCTTGTGTAAACCCCAGGTTTACAATTATATATTACATATAGAGTGCAAGTTCTGTGTTTGAAACTGTCCGACAATTTCAAGAAAGTTAATATATCTGTTTTGATTTTCATGAAATTCAGAACATAGAAGATCAAATACACTCAATAACTAATGCTAAATGTCGATGACATACCAGCAGAAAGGAATTTTTTTCCCCACGAATATGGTATGAACAGAATGTGTTGGAAATAATGTCATTGCCCACAACAAGCTCTTTTCTCAAGAGCACATCTCTCCTAACAAATGTTGAAAGTGGGCAGTACAAGGGGCCCCTCTCCCCATTTCCATGCTTTACTGTATGATCTGTACAGTTACCATTTTTGGGGCACTTAGGACTCTAAATTTAGGAGTCTAAATCCCAACTCTTCCCTAAAAGCTTGTCTTAAGCGGTTGGGTTCAGTTTAGAGGGTGCACAACTCCCAGCAAGACTGGAAGAGAAATCCTGTCTCCAAAACATGTAAATGTGACATTCCCATCTACCCACGAACTTGTGACCAAGGTCCTGCCCTCCTTCCCCATTCAGCTCATGCAGTCTACACCCAGGAGACCTTATCCCACATCACTCTGTTCCCAATCCCAACCCTGTGCCACCATGACTTCACCACACTTGTATTGCACATCCTCGAGGGTCCCTCTGGTGTACTTCACCCTCCTTCTGCATGTTGTCTCCTTCCCACATGAAGGGTACGTAAGAAACTGCAGTACAAGTCAGGTACCATGACTTGTACATCCAATGTTGGATGGATGCAGCATTTTTAACTTTTTAGAAGTGTAGATCATATTTGACTCCACTTTGTCCTTCAGACAGGTCCAGGCTCAGCTACCTACAACTTCTTAAATGCATGAGAAAGGTCACTGTCTGCCATCCCCCGCTCATCCACTCCAGGCAAAAGCTCCTGGCAAAGGTTTTCCAAAGGGCTGCACCAACATGGTGCTTGCCCTTGCTCTTTGCCAGTGCAGGACACCTCCATTGTATGTGTGGATGAAGTGAAGAGTCAAGAGGAGGTTGAAGAAAGCTTCCTGTTGAAGTTAGTATCTGTTCAGTATCTGCTCAGTAACATGTCTAAGTTAGAAAAAGTCTGTCATATATGACAAATTTGCTGATGTAATGGACACATGCTTGCATTAGTGGTAAATAACTTAAGCTAAGTTTTCCAAAAGCAGTTGGAGATTTTGCATGTTGCAGTTCCTATTTGTCACTGCTTTGAACAAGAGAAGTGCAACCTCTCTGAAAAATCAAACTGACATCAAAACAAGTGGTTCCCAACATTTTTTTCCTAAGACTTCTGCCTGGCTTTCATATTCCTCAAAAGCATCCTGCGCACCTGTGGAAAAAAGCTGAAACTTCCTCCTCATAGCCAAGATGTATCATTCAGCTCTGCCAATGCTCATGTTTGGAGCAGCAGAAGCAAGTCAATGAAGTGTGTGCATTGAGCACTGATACACCACTGAGATTTCTAAAAGCATGAGCAGGACAAACCTGCAGTCTCCTGCATATGCACAAATAAAACCAAAAGCCCAACACTGCTCACCTCCCGCTGGAATGTCACCTATTTGCACAGATTTTTGGGTCATCTCATTTACAAAGGTACACATCTGACCACAGGCAGCAAAATAAGCAACCAATTTTCAAAGAGAACAATTGAAAGTAAAACTTGTTACCCAGGGTGATGATTTCTCATCCACTCAGACTATTTTTGACAAGAGGAAAAGTCCCATCTTTCCCCAAGTGCTGCTTCCTTAGAAATCTGCCCTGGCAGTTACAACCTGCTTCTCAAACACTCTGGTGTTTTGAATCCAAGCAAAAGCTTTGGCAGCTGTAAACTTAGCACGGGCTCATTTTAAGTGATGAGAGGAAACAGACTGACAGTGAGCTGATTAGAAAGCTCTTAGAGCTCTCTCAGCTGAGTGGGAGAACAGGACAACTTTCTTCGTGTGTTGCCAGAGAGGGGACACGGGGGCTGCTAGAGCCCAGCTTGCTGTCTTCTGCAAGATCATGAGGATGTGGGAAAAGACCATTTCAGGGAGGTTGAGCTGCCTTCACCAGTCTGCCTCTTCCTGACAGCCTCTGTTCTGAAGATAACGAGGGAGGAAATAGCAAAACACTATGGTAGAGACTCAATGAATTTGCAGAGACAACTGCAAGCTGTTTCCTGGCCCCAGCCTTATCTGGAGTCCCAGAAAATAACCCTTTCTCTGAGGCCAATAAATAACCCATTATGACTGGGATGAAGTATCTGGTTAAATTTTTGCTGCTGAGGGCTGCGTAGCAGGATGTGCTTTCCACAAAGAACAGGACCAAATGTATTCCTAGCCGTACTCTGGTACAGGGAGGAAAGGCTCTGCAGAATCCTCTCGCCGGGGGCGGGTGGGTTAAGTCAATGTTGTTTAAACACATGGCAGAAAATAAAGATGAAGAGATAGAATGGGAAGAAAGGGTTAAAAGGATGCACTCAAAAAGCCACGTAGATGTTGTTGAATGAACAAAGCAGCAAGCATTAAAAATAATGCAGCAAAAAATAAAAATAAATACAGGAGGAAATTACTTCATTGCAGCCCACACTGCGTTATCAGTACAAAAGCTCTAGGAGCTGCTTTTCTTTCCAAAATGGCAGCTGACAGCTGATCTAAACAAAAGGTCATGAGGACAGTGAGAGGACAAGAGGGAGGCTCAGGGAAGGGGTGGATGGAAGATGCACCAGAACAGCAAGGGTTTAAAGCCACAGGCAACCACAGGCAGCCCCCTTCAGCACTCTGTAATGAGCTCCTGACATCCCTCTGAGCTGAAGAAGATGTGTCCTAGTTCAGATGTCATCTCTGACCTGTTGCCAAGCAATGCCTCTGCTTATCACATGTCAAACTTCAGGGCCCAGCCCCCACATTTCACTAGAAAGCGACTTTCTGCTCCGCAGCAGCAGCCCCACCGCAGTGCCAGGGCAGCAGTTCCCCAAGGATGTGTATGCACAAAGAAGTCAGCAGAGAGGCTCTGAAAATTTCACACAATTTGGGTTGGTTTTGCATTTTCATTACAATTTTTATGCAGCTGTAAGAATATAGTGAAACGTATGAGCATCCACCACATTACGTCCCTACCTGGCTTAAAGGACCACCCCTAGGGTATCTTCAAATTTACTAGCTACAGCCCTATTCTACCTCCACAAGAAAATGACCTCTGTGAAGCAGTCAACTTTTTGCTGGTCCCCTGAGCAGTCAAGAAGGCAATTTACACTGCAGTTCATTCCTGCTACCTTCATAAAGAAAAAAAAAAAAGAGAAGGAAAAAACCCCTGCTCACTCCCAGCTACAAAACCAGTGGGGCAAAAATGCAGTTCAGCCGTATGGTGGTACCTATAAAACCAACTATCTTAGATGTAAGTTTGGTTTGGGGTTAGGAATTTTTTTCCTTTATAGTGAAAGAACTAGGAGTAATAGTCATAAATTCTTTCATTGAGTTTCCTGGGGTCTGAAAGACATCTGGGAGGATTATGGGAGGAATATAGTGTTCTGTAGCTGTTCTTGGAGCAGCCTTGATTTATGGCTCCATCTATAACTGCTGCAGTTCACCTGAAGCAGACACCAAAACCATCCCTGGAGTTGAGTGATGATGATGTCATAGTTCAGCAGCCAAACTCCATGCTGGGAGAGGCCATGGTCTGCTTTACCTTTCCCTTCCTTTCAAGGAGCCCACTTTATCATTTCCTAGCCCTGGGATGCAAGCCCCATAGCCCCACAGCCCCACTGTTACCTCTGTGGGACATGACTGTGGTTCGATCACGCTTGGGAGCAAAGGTGGCAGTAGCGAGGTGCCCTGCTACCAAGGCAGAGGGCTACCCTTCCTAAGACAAGAAGCACCACCAGTCTCTGTTGCAAAGTATCATGGAGAGGGTGAGCAAGGAGGACACAGTAACACAGCTGTGCCTTGTAGCAATGATTTGCTTTCTTATCCCTTCTCCTAATTTGGCTCTTTCCAAACTGCAGCCTAATGATGCTATCAGAGAAACCTTATCATAGTTTTGTTGAAAAGCAGTCCTATATTAAACAGGGATCCTGGAAAATGTTGAAGAGGGGGAGAAGGATTCATCGGCACAGACAGACACATTTTTGCAGAGGCAGATGACCAGTTCTCCACAAAGCGTCCAGAGCTTTCATGGTATTCCCAATTAGCCTTCATGCCTCTAGCTGACTTCCCATAAAAATGCTGAAGGGTCTTTGATCTCAGAGTACATGTCCTTATGAGAAGGGGAGGGGTAAAATTGCAGAGGACGGACAAACACTTGACGGCAGTTACTGCAGCTCCTCAGACCCCGGACAGCCTCTGTGGTCCTGTGCCAAAGATTGCAGATTTGGTTTGGTCAGTCCAGAGTTGAAAAGGCAGAGCAGAGCTGCTCAGGTCAAATCAGATGCTTAACTCTGTTTACATTTTGTGATGGGTGGGGAAGTTCAGTAAAAATTAGGATAAAAAAGAACAGCAGAAAAGAAAGACTAATGGGAAATTACATACTGAAAGTGTCAGCCTCCCTGTGTCACATCATCTGAGTTTGGATATCAGTTAATGGCTGAGGCAGTTTCCCAACTCAGCCTACTCAAATTATCTAGAAGTGGCAAAAAATTTGAAAGTTCTGTTTCCTTGGAACACACTATACCCCCAGCTTTGTGGCCAACACACATAGCACAGATTTTGTATCTTACAATCTATTACTTTGTCTGATGCTAGAACAGCGTTCATACCCTGGAGGGATGAAACTAGTCCAAATGATAACAACTTAAATGGCTCTAAAAATTAAAAAAAAAAAAAGTTCATACAGATATTCTTTACTTATGTGTCTGACAGAAATTCCTCTGTGAGAAAAGAATTTCAGGCTGTAACGGAGGAGTCAGATCTCTACTGGTTCCAGCCTTCTCATTGACTCAATGCTTATGGAGCATGCATATGATGGTTCTTCCCCTGAGAAATCAAACTTATCCTAAAATGCCATGGAATTAAAGGGATGGATTCCCCTCCTGCTTACCTCTGCCAGAACATCCCTCATGTTAACAGCTCTCTGCAGCAAAAATAAAACAAACTGTCCACTATCATCCTAACTGTATGAAAGAGAAAGAGCTTTTCTGTGCATTGGGGCTTATTATTATCTAAAGCACTGGAGTTATTCTGGAAAAAGAAATCAGGCATTGAAAATCTAAGTGGAGGCCTGAATAAATAATTTGAGGCTGATATGAAGGCTCATGTAAACTGAGCAATGTATATCTGAAAAAGCAGTGGTTTGGTTCCCCTCCACCAACCCACCTCTCAGGAAGGGATACATGCCAAAATACTGACACCAGGTACTTAGAAGCAAAAGGAGCATGCTGCAAATGGAAACCTGTAGGCAGAAGATAGTGCACGGTAGACTTTATTGTCTACTAGCTAGGAGCCAGAAGAATTAAATGTATAAACAGAAGCAATAACCTGGTGATGGGCAACACCCCAGAAGTTCAGTCTGGAGACAATATCCCAGGTTATTTGAAAAATCTTCCCTGGAGCTGGGGTGGTAATCTCTTCTGAGCAAACATTTCTAGTAAACACAGACCTTCCTGGGCTGGACTCTGCAGGAGCTCTGCCAAGGAGACCACTCCTTTTTGTCTCAATGCAACTCCTTTCATGGGGAGTGCAGTCCAGGGACAGATGCTCAGCTCTCTGTAAAACCCCCTTGTGCAGACGATTCACCATGTGACTATCTGGTAGCTCAGATGAACATGGAAGACAGGAAAATGCCACTGAGTCCCAGTAAACAGATCAATTTGCAGAAAGGATGAGTAACCATTAACCTCTTTTCTTGAAAGGAAAGAAGTGGAAAGCTGGAGCAGCTGGGGGCTGTGATAGAGAGGGTGCAACAGAAAATTGCTAAAGACTTTGTTCCCTGTTGTCTCTGCTTTATGTGTCCCCATGTTGTGAGGTGTGGAAATACTGGGACCATTTGCATGACAGGAGGAAGAAGAGGCAGACAGAATAGCTGCCATGTAGGAGGTATATTTCAAGACCGGTTTGTCAAATACGTTTTGCATATACATTTAGCCACAGACAAAAGGAAGTAATTCATTCGCCAATTCCTGTGGTGAAAATTACTTCAAGACTTATTCCATGCCCATGTGCCAAGCAC
The DNA here is from genome assembly GCF_001604755.1 of Lepidothrix coronata. Classification (NCBI taxonomy): domain Eukaryota; kingdom Metazoa; phylum Chordata; class Aves; order Passeriformes; family Pipridae; genus Lepidothrix; species Lepidothrix coronata. The sequence continues at coordinate 3,341,633 of NW_016690260.1, forward strand.
ACTTCTGATACAAATGCTACAGTTACACACCCAAACACACACATGAGCACACGCGCTCCCACATGCAGAGAGATCCCATCAGTGGCACTAAATAACTTATGAAAATGGTTAGTTATGTTTTATCTGGAACAAAAATTAAATCTGGATGTGAAAAGACAATCAAAAAAGCCATCATGTTGAGACTCTTGAAATAGGAAACATCTGTCTGGGGAGAAGGCACCGCGTGCCCTGACACTGAGCCATGGTGCAAGGAACTGTGTGCCCGAAACATGACTCTCTGCAGAGGGCTGGGGACACAAGTCACTTCACCTGACTTTGTATTTTTTCATCCTTATCATCCCGGAATACTATACATCCATGAGTATTTGTACAGTGCTCTGCATGCTCCACCAGCACTATCATGCCCAACAGAAACAGAAAGATGGCTGAAAATGAGAAGGCTCAGGGTAGTTATTTGGGAGCTCCATCAACAAAATCATTATTCAGCATGGGAAGTGGTTATGATGTTTGGCTGTGGTGACACATTTGAGCTCATGGGAGCTGGGGCTTCCAGGTAGGCTACAAAGAAATCTGGTCTGCAATGAATGTATCTTCATCATAGGCAATGGGAGAAATGGTTCATCTGAAATCCATGAGATTTGGAAGGCCCTCATCTGAAACACAGGCTTGTCAGAATCTATTTTCCAGAGGTTCAAAGAACATAAAAAAACAAACAACAACAACAAAAATAAAAAGCATACAGCATAAGCAAAGGAACAAGAATGTGAGAGAGAGCAGAAAGGGGAAATCTTGTGCTGAAGGAAATGGACAAGTTGTATTTTTGGCTGTATGTTTCACTGTAGAAAGGAAACACAACATAATGGACACACTAGTGCTCCAAAAACCACATCTCAGAGATACCATTAGCTCAGGAGGTTCACAGCATATATAAGCTGAAAAAGACAAATATATACTTTGTGTAATCACAGTCTGAGTAAAGACTGCAGAGACCATTACCACACCAGAAGGATAACTCAGCCAACCACAGTCTCATAGGTTATAAAAAACTGCATTCAAGAAAGTCAAATAGGCTCCATAGAGCTTTTGAGATGACAGAAATTACAGGAAAGCAAAAGCATTTCTGAACTGAAGGGACAAATCCTGACCGACCAGTCCTACAGAACAGCGTAAGCTATGCATAATTATCTGAGGACAGAGACATAAAGAACAAGAAAATAAGGCTGTTTAAAGCCAATAATTGTTTCCTATGCTTTCACAGAGCTGTGCTGAATAAAATGCATTTGTTACATTATGACCGTGGGTCACAGAAACCATAGTAAGGGAGGAAAATGCAGGAAGATTATATGTTGCAAGGAGACATAGCTGCACTAAAGATGAACATAAAAAGCAAAACTGAATAGAGATCTAGAATTTCTAAATTACCCTTGGCCCAAATGTCTGGCTTACCACTGAAATAGTATAATTATAAAGCTGGCATAAAAAACAGGACATGGATCTAGTTACTAATTTCTTACTAGCAATAGCAGCAAAACAGTTTCTGCCAGTAGCGGGTCTCTTGACAAAAACCTTGTGTCTTCTACACGATGTGACCTATAGGGAAAACTGTTTTTAATCAGGCAAATCTATAAATGGTATGCAGTTGTGGTTGGTCTTCTCAGATGTCAAAAGGAACAGAGGAGAAAGTGGAGGAAAGGGAGGGGGGGATATTCACTGTAATTTCTCATTTAACACTTCACTTTCTCTGAAATGCACAGTGGAATTTTGCAGATTTAGGAGGCTGATTTTGTCATGCAGGCCAGTGATGGCAACAGTGTCACCACACAAGCCAGGTGAAAAAAATAAGTTAAAAAACCCCAAAATTCTTTCTAGTAGTATTGTTTTAGCCCGTGTGCTCCACTTCAGCTTTGACTGCAAATACAGGGGCCTTTTCATTGCTGCCATTCTGAACTCAGTCACTCTAATCTCTGTTTTCCAGTACACACTTAAGCCTAAGCACATGAGCTACACCACTAAAGTCAATGGCACAGTTCCGTGCCAAGATGTTAAGCATGTGTTCAGGTGTCTCACTGGGTCTGTCCAAAGAGTTTGGACAGAAAATAATTCTAAATAGTTTTCTTTTCCTCTAGTAGGCGTCCATGAAACAGCAATCAGTGGAGTGAAATAACGTTTAAATGTCTTACACCATATCGTAGCCTATAAATAGTGTAAGGTTGTGTGGAGATTTTTGTCTTGCCTTTTTACCAGTGAAAAGTTTTCTTCAACAAAACTGAACTTTTTTGCCATGTTTCTGCTTTTTCCTGAGGTGTTTGAGCTTTTGACAAAAATCTGAACTCTTGAAAACCTAATAGCTTGGCTACCCTGAAAAATGCAGAGTTTATGGTTAAAAAACCTTTTAATCTTCTGATGAAAAGACAAAATTTTGTGTGGAGCCAAATCCAAATCATTCAGCTATTGAGCTGAACACATTTTCCCAGGAGACACATGGCAATTAGATTAGTATTAGAAGGGCATAGCCCCTTTCATGTCACCAATCCAGTTCTAACCTCTTTTTTGCAAACCTGTGATCTATACTTCATATTTAAAATGTCATTTATTTATGTGTGTGTGTGCATATTGTGTATATGTATTTCCCTGTTATTCTGCCATGGGTATGTTGGGGGCCCTCCAATGCCCGAGAGCTGCCAGGGCGTTTAAGCATTTATGACCTGTGATTCAAAGTGGGTCTGAAGGTCATTAAAGGCTGGGTGAGGAAGCAGTTCACGCGACAGCCAGTTTACCATGATTGATTCCTGTGCTGTAAAATATTATGAAACCTCCCCATTAACTCTTTTTCACTGCAGAGGGCCTACAAGTGCTGGTGAAATCCTTGAGGAGCAGCTGTGTCAGAGCATGGGCACAGGCAGCACTTGTCCCACCAGCTTTTCCAAATGGTTTTCTGAGTAATGTCACAACACTGCTGCGATGTTGAAAAAAAAGGTCACCAAGGCTGATAGATAATGATTTTCAAAAACAAACAAAACCCATGAGTTGAAGAAATATTTTTGCTCTTAAAAAAAAAAGTCTACATGCAGCTCCACAGCCATGCAATAAATGGGGTCATTGAACTGTGCTGTGATGATGTTATCTTACCAGGCTCACGGACAAAGGTGATCCATGAGCACCTCCTCCGTCCTGCACTGAACAAAACAGACACAAGAGCACTGCAGAGGTCCAATGATGATCACCCCATGCTGCCTGCATGTCTCATCCCATTCTGGATAGAGTTACAATTTTCTCAGGACAGATGAATTAATTCCTTTCAGACATTATTGGCAGAGCCTTGTCCTAGTGGTGTCCATCTACCTGTAGCCTGGGACTGTCCTTTTATGCTGGACCAAGGCCACAGCCCATTCCATATCATCCTTTCTTCCAAAAACCCTGACCCTCTAACAGACATGCATTCATCAAACAACAACAACAAAAAAGCAGGTGTCTCCCAGCACTCTACACAGGCGAGAGAAAGCAACTTGCTTTCATTCCTCAGCACGCGTTTAGACACAGTGTACCCAGCAATAAGACCTCACATATGTAACCCATTGCACATGTATATTTTGCCATAAGACCAGAAGTGCACTGTAACATGATCAAGGACGTTTGGGTTTTGGTGACACAATAAATACAGTTGTTTGCATGGCCAAAAAAAAAAAAAGGAAGGAAAAAGGGTTCTGGCATAAGACTCAAGTATTTCCAAAGGAGAGGGAGGCTGTTCCTCTCTCATATCTACCCCAAAGTAGAAAAATCACCATCTGGCATAGTCCTAAAGGAATAAGCAGGATCACCCAAAGAGCAAGACCATTTGTGAACAAAAGCAGCAGAATCTAATCTTTAATACAGACCCCTCCAGATGTCTTCTGCTCCCTCTTATGATCTTAGTTCTCAAGTTTGCAGTGTCTATTAAAAAAGTGTCTTTTCACTCTCTCATTTGTTTGCCCAGAGATGTCATTCACATCATCACAAAGACCTCGCTGGGAGTCTTCAAAGGAAAAGGGTTGTTTAAGCAAAAAGACATCTTTTTCTGTCCCATGCTTTCAGCTAAAGTAATTGACATTTTTGGCTTCTATTTAAAGTGGAACTTCAAATCAGGAAAAGAATATTATAGAAAGCAAACTCCAAACAGTCAGTTTCTAAAAGGTCATCTTTAAAACAAAAATAACTTTTTACTTTTACCCAAACCTAGTATGGAATAGTTCTCTGTAACAGTAAAACCAATCAGACAAAAAAATACTTTCTCTGACAGAGCTGGAAAGTAAATTCAGCTCAGCAAGAAATGTTTGTTTCCACAGGCTTTGAGCTTTTTATAAGTTACATTCAACCATCCCTCTCCAATTATTATAGGCATAAATTACAAGGTGAGCCAAAACATGTAGTCCTTTTTTTAGAGCAAAATGCAGGGGTTAGTTCTCTTGGTTTCTGCTGAAGAATAAATTGTATCATTATAGCCTTCTTCTGGGTCTTGTTATTCTGACTTTTTGACTCTCACTAGCTGCAGTCTATACAATGCACAACTGTATTTGTTCACAAGGAATGCTTTCGTTCCTTTTGACTTTTTCCTTTCCACTTCCTAATGGTTTACATGTAGCAGCAGAGCTTTTGAAAAATTACCTAACACATACTATGTTTAATGAGAACATTTAAACATACTTTAGCTACAAATCTTATCAGCTGATTATTTAACCTTTGTGGATAGGCTAAATATTTTCTTCGACGCTTAAATAAATATGATACATGGTTCCTGTGGAAAGCCTAATGAGAAGGAAGTTGTTTTTAAACTTAAGTCAAGACTTCTCCTTTAATTTATTTTATCAGTATTTTTTTTTCCAAATGATCAAAGCAAGCAGTTTGTATGGCAGACCTAAATTGCTAAAAGAAAAATTAAGTACTAAAATATTAATGCTGCTGGACTTTGTCTGGGGGGTGGGAGCTGCATGCCATCTGGATGGACAGTCAAGAATTTGCCATGCACTATGAAGCACATGGTATGAGGCGAGAAGTCAAAATCCTGCTGTCTCTCTAGATGGATTTAAATAATTAAAATTAAGATGTGTGCATGCTTTCAGATTTAAATAACAATAAAGCATGTCTATAAAATGCCTAGTGTTTGTCCTGGCTTCCCCAAATGCCTCATGAACCAAGCCTCACTCCAGAGCATCAGTTCTTCACACATCAGCCCAAGTGCCTGGGAGTGGGCGACCAGTCTGTCAGGATCATGTAAAAGGTGCATATGCACCTGTGGTCACTGGACAGACATGGGCTGCAGCATTTTCAGACACCTCAGATGCAGCACAGAGCCATAGCATCTCTCCTGGTCTGCTGCACCAGCCTGGAGTGAGGCACTGGCACTCCATGGATTCCTGAGATGCAGGTGCTGCAAGGTGAGGGATAGCTCAGAGCTTTTGCTGTCCCATACTTGAGACTTAGGTATGTATGACAAATGTGCTCACACGTGTACAACACCACATATATCCACACAGTGGATATCCAGTAGCACTCACTGCAGCAGGAGTGGGGTGGCCCAGGGCTAGCCAGAGTAGGAGGCTCCTTTGGGGCACAGGTCCCTCAGTGGGGGTTCTGAGCCCTGCTTCCCAGTGCATGTACATGAACTATTAAAACCATCCATGTCACGGATGTCCTTTCCTTTTTGAAACCAAAACAGAACACACACACGCACACAGGAAATCACCCGGAAAGTGTGCGGGAGAAAACTTGGGCTTTACTCTCGGACAGGCTGAAGGAGGTTGTGAAAATGCACTGACGTCATGAAAGAAAGAAGTTGAATAGGTCAAGAAGCAGAGATGTGAGCTTAAGGAAATGGCAAGGCACACAAGAAAAGATAAGGGAGATTGTATAAATAAATAAGCACACAGAAAGGAGCTGAGAGCTCTGTGAAAAAAGCCTTACTCTTGAGCTAGAGTTCACAGTCCCTTTTCTGCCTGAGAGCCCCTAGAAGGTTTTAGAGGAGGAGCAAACCCTTTTAGAAATTTCACATAGGGACATCACTGTGTTGCACCCACAAACTTGTTTTCCTTTGTAGCCTTTTGTAGATCGAGCGGAGGAGACCTGCAGCATCCCCACTCTCTCCCCAGGTTCACAGACCCTTAGCTGGAAGGAGTTCTACTTTCATAATTAAAAATGAAAAGAACCAAGACAGCAAAAAGGACAATAAACAGTACAAGGAAAGCTGGCTTAGCACATCTTTAGTGCCCTAATCTCTTCAGAAGAGAGAAAACAGAGAGGTAACTGAAGTAGTATTAGTTTAGTCATTATTGGCAGCATGTTTCCTCAGGTCAGAAACCGAAAATTAATGAGTATACTTACAGAGTTTTAATTACTGTTCTTAACTCCTGAGTGTAAACTTCATCTACCCACAGGGAATCTTCTCTTCACTGCTGTAGATAGCTGTTAGAGGCATGTAAAAATCATGGAATATGTTTACATCTTTTCCACTGTGGTTGCTTTAATTTACAGTGACATTTGTTAGATCACGTATTTTAAGCCACAATAATTTTTACATCCTGTGTGCCAAAAGCAGATACATACATCATACCTGAATCTAGGAAGGTAGTGCAAGCAGACGTATCCCATCAAACTTATATATTCACTGTGCTTTATCATTGCACTGAACTTGATGCAAGGAAGTAAATTAAATCCAATACATGTTTATTTTTGCTGATCATTTGAAAGATGTGTCCATAGAAAAGTTAACACAGGTTCTACAAACTCACCAGTGTGTGAGTTTGTGCCTCCACATTTCCCTGCATTAGCTGAAGTCTGGTCCGTGGACAGTCCAAGGGAAGATACAAGCGTAACAGTCTAATAGAAAATATGAGAAGTGATTAGTGGGTGGTATTCTGGGCCTTGCATTACTAGTTCTTGATGTTCACTCACAGACAACAAGCCCTTCACGTGCCCCTAGGAAGAACTGTCAAGCTGGAAACACAGATCAAAATTCATTCTGTAGCGAGCATACAGGCTGAATAGAAGCAATGAGATATGTTTCAGGTATATGGAAATCAACATCCTGGCCTTAGTAATGCTGGGGTGGGACTTGGGCAGCAGATTTTCATTGCCTCTAATTTGAGACAACCTGGGTTGAAAAGCTGTCCTCTTGCAGGCTACAAAAAAAGGTCATGTGTGCTATAAATGTATTTCAGGCTCTCTGAAGCAAATCACTGGTTTGGAAGTTTTTTGAGGGAAGGAAAAACTTGAAACATAGAAAAAAAACTAAAACTGGAAGAAAATACAACATAACCCTAATAAAAGCAGTTTCTGCCTGTCTACCAGAATATTCTTATCTGATTTTACAGACAAAGGAAGTATGGGAAGATGTCATTTATCTGGACTGGAATAAAGCATTTGATACTCTGCCAGATGGAAACTATTAGTTCAAGTAGAGAAAGTGAGGATTAAGATAAGAATTGCAAAGTAGTTAAGGAATTGGCTAAAGGGGAGGTGACAATGGTTTGAGCTGAAAGGAAGAAAATCACTAGCAGAGTTTCACAAGAGTCAGTATCAATCCTTTTTATTTCTTTAACAATTTTGGCACAAAAGGGTGTCTAATGAAACTTTCTGATGACTGAGGTTGGGGATCCCTGTCCATACTGATTTTTACCTAAAAAGAGCCAAATAGTCTTCAGAAACAATAGACATGGAGGGAAATTTGACTATTTAAGGTAAAAGGATGTGCACTTAAGAAATCATGAGTAGCGGCTTGTGTTAGTCATGTATCCAGCAATGTGGCCTAACCACTGGAAAAGGTAAATGTCACTTAGAATGAAGTAAAGTATTTCCACTACAGGAAGGAAAGTATTCCTGAAATCAATAAAATGCCAGGCACTGGGAGAACCTCTTCAAGAAGACCACGTTTTGGTCACCAAGGCTCTGTGTGTGCTCTCTGGCTTGGAGGCCATGCAGTGTGGCACAGAGCATGCTTAAACCTCTAAACCCTCCCACCTTTTCAAAAGATTCAAGCTCAAATTGCCTTTAGGAATGGTCCCCAGCATTTTCTAGCTCCAAAACCAAGCCCAAGTACTGCCTGGGAGGGTGAAAATTAATACACACAAAAGCCACGAGGACAGTAAATCATGTGTAGGTATGTTTGGCCTAATCTCTTACTGTGTTTAGTCTTCCGAGGTGGACATACCCCAGTGTGCACAGGATTTGGGCTGGATCACTGCATGCTGAAGAGGAAGGCTACTAGAATGAGAGAAAAACTGGGGAACATCTTACAAGTGTAGATGAGAAGCACTTGAATCATCTAGCAACACAGAGGCTGAGAAAGAAGATGAGTGGCATGAGAACTAGGGAAGTAATACTTAAATCAAAACATAGCACTTGCCATGAGTAGATTAAGAGAGGCACAACAAGCTTCTCTTTTCATCCAGGAGAGCAGAATCCATGTCCTGGATGTGTCCACTCTCTTCAGCCTTCTTCTGTGGTGAAAAACTATGTACATAAATCCAGCATGGGGTGGAAACACCTTCTGTTTTTTCAGAAGAATCACTGAACACAGTACATTCCTATTAAAAAAAATTGGGTTTAATAACAACAACAAAAAAATAGATTAAAAAAAATCTTCTAGCTGCTAGATTTTTTCCATTGACCTATAAAACACATCAGGAAAAAAAATTTGCTATTTGACATTTAAGTAAGAACTCTTTCCTTGTGATGCACTGTGGTGTTGTTACAAGGACATAGTCAGACATTTGCTAAGTAGGCTCTAGTTCTAATTTTTAATTTCCTAGTGGCAACATTCCCCTTCACCTCCCCCAAACCCCAGTCTCCTATATGGCAGAGTCATGGGCTGTTGCCATGCCACCAGCCAGCCACTGATCTTTTTTGAGAACAAATGTGTGCTTATTACGAAGATTATACTGGTGACACAATTTATCCACATTCCAAACACTGAGGGTATAGCATCCCCATGATGCTTTTAAATGACATTAATCTGACCTGGCCTGACCACAGTCTTCACAACAGCACAGTTTCTCCTTGGCCAGAACCAGAGCTCAAATGAATTGCACTTTATTCACTATAAAGTCCTGAGCCTTAATCTCTCTGCACAGAACTTTCTGAATATTTCTTTTAAGTTTACTAAACATTTCTTTGTTTCAAAGACACAGAGCAGTTGCTGGGGAATAGGGAGGGGGGTGAGGGAAACCCTGTGGTGGCAGCCTCCATCACTCTGCAAGGATGACTTCTCATACTCTGTAAGTCTGACCGAAAAAGTTTTCAGTCTGGGAGGTCTTCCTCAAGACAATGGATTTTGAACCTGCACCTCAGAGTGTTAACTGTGGAAGAGGAAATTGTCATTATTTGACTGTTGAAAGTCGTTGTTTGACTAACAGAAACAAGTGAAGCACTAGAAGTGCCCTACATCAGAAAAACATCACCCAAAGGAGACCTCAGGACTAGTCCATGTGATGGAGCAGAGCAATAGTTTCAAGCAGTTTGCACCCAGGACAAAGTCTATGGGGGGCTGAAACTGCCTTTGAAAGGGAGAAAGCACAACAAATCTGACGACTTTCAGTAGCCCTTCTTGTTGTCATTCAGTCCCGTTGTCAGGTGTGCCAACTCCCCACTCCTGAAGGGTAAGCACAAAATCAGAGGTGGCGTTTCACTCTCTCTCCTCCCTGCTGGCTCCTGTCCTTCCCCTCTCCAGAATCTAGCATGTTTCTCCTTGCTAGCATAGGGTTTGCTGGAACCAGGACACAACTTGCACCTGGCCTCAGTGGCCTTTTTCTCCTTTGATAGAAAGGATCCTGGTACACGTCATCTCTTTCTCATTAGCTTTTACTGCAATCCATGGGAGATGGGGCAAGAGGAAAAGGGAAGAGGGGACAAGCCAAGTTTTGTAATGCTTAGATGTAGTTTCACATCCAGGAAATGTGAGATCCTCCAGCCACAGGGCTGACAACATTACAACAGAAGCCACGCATCCTAATACAAATGTTAAACAATGTGCTCCTCTGACCTAACTTTCCTTCAGTCTTCCCACAAAACCACAAAAAGTAGGAGGAGAAGAGTTAACACATTCTCCTCTAGGTTTCCTTTGACAAATGAGACAGTCTGTCACTGACTGATAGGCAATTAAAAGTGTGATGTATTGGTTTGAGAAAGCCAAGCCCTGTATTTGTCCTGTCTATCTAGGTCCAACAGAACCTCTCCCACAAAAAAAATCTATATGGAGAAGCATTTTCTGCCACAGGCATCAATCAGGATCCTGCTGGGTAAATTGGACCTGAAGCAGCAACAGCAGTCCCCAAGTCTGATACTACATGTCTGCATGAGAAATCACGGGCTGGTTCCTCCTGCCACCAGGGTGGAAAGGAAGAGGAGACATCTATCAATGCCCTGCAGAGAGGAACAATGCACTTCCTTGGCTGCCCTCCATTGCCCGTGCCTTGCTGGAGAAGCACACTCGCTGCTGTCCCCACCAGTCATTGAGGAAAGGGACGAGCCAGTCCACAAGGACCAGCTTTGCATGCAGTATCAACCCCGGGAGTTATTTATAGTCTCTCGGGAAGTGACAGGGGCCACGGATGTGAATGGGAGGGAGATTCAGACCAGATGTCCGCAGGCCCTTTCCAAGGAAGCTCACATAAATGTGCAGCGCAGCTCGCAATCGGAGCTGCGTTGTGTCAAACCGCTGTGGTTATGCAAGGACCAGTGTGATAGGGCCGAGCCAGCACTGGAGCAGGGGAAGGGATTCTTGCTCCCTAATTAAAGAGAGGCCTCGACCAAAGGAGAACAATGTGCGGCGCTGGGGCGGCGGGGCTGCATTGTGAGAGCCTCTGCGAGGAGCAACTCTGCTGCCAGTCGCATTGTTCCATGCTATCTCCATCTGCTCCTGGGCCAGAGCTTCTCACCCTTGCCCAGGCCAGCCATGCACATCTGCATCCCACAGCTCCACCACCCACCTCTGCCAAGGGCAGTGAGTCCTCACCAGCAATGCTGTTGGACCTGGGTGCTGGTGGAGGTAGAGCACTCCTTTGAGCATGGGATATGCTTCTTGTGTTTCCAACATTGCCAGTGAACCCAAAGCTCTTACCACAGCTTTATTGTTGTTGTTACTATGAGACCAAGTCCACAATAACTGCATTTTTCCAATGCTGGTTAAACAGATGCGCTTTGCCAGCAAGGGTTTTGTTTTTCAAAAAAAAAAAAAAAACAAAAAACAAACTTTGCATGTGTTAGCTTTTGCTCAATGGAATTAGAGGGAGGTCCTCAGATGTTGAAATCAGAGAAATGCCACTCAAGTCAACAGAGTTCATGCTCATCTGTGTGGCTGAACCTTGGACTAGAATTTTACTAACGGGTGGCTGATCAATATACCTATAAACCAATCCCAAACTTGAAACCAAGAGGTCAGTTCCTTACTAATGACAACAAAGAGGAGCAGCAAAAAGTAAAACAGGGAAAGTGAAGGGACTCAAAGGAGGGGAAAGGAAAAGCCTGCTGAAACAGGAGAGCCTGAAGTTGCTTTTCTAATACAACCCACAAACAATGCTAAATAAACTCCCCTGACATGCAGCTCTATCACTAAGCTCCTTACCTTTTTCAGTAAATCCTTATCCCTGACTCATCTCAGCTGCTGAGCACAGGTTCCTTGGGCTGCTTGAGATGGCATGAGGTGAGGTACAGGATGAAAAGCAATTGCTCAGCTGTGCTGGCTCAGGACGATGAAGGACTTGCTGCAACTTTCAGTTACACAAAACCAAGATCCTGGAGTCTTTTCTAAGGACGTGGCATTTAGCCCATCTGTCACAGTTTCAGGACCGTCTGGAAAGCCCAGCACCTTGGGCTGAGAGACTCTTCAGATAAAATAAGACATTTAGAAATAAAATAAGAAATTAAGAAAAAATGGAACTGAAAATTCAATAGAATAGGAAATGTTGCAGAATTTTGGAAAGTTCCACCTGCTTCATGGTCTTTTCTACATTTTTATACAGCTCTGCACTGCCCTTTTAGATAGATTCAGAAGCAGAAAAACCTCCCTAAAAAGGCTGGTTAATTACCAGAAGTTTCAAAAAAAATCTGTTATTTTCCAGCCAGTTTCCAGGTAGTAAAACTTGATTTCTAAATTTAGTTAGAAATTTATCTACATTTATTACAAGCTAAGTCTAATTTTGCTTTCCCTTTAAACAAAATTATTTCCTTCCTCTAGAGAAGCACTTGCCTGTACCCAGAACTAGGCAGATATGACAGTTGGAATGAGTCTTGGAATTAATTCAAAGCTTATGTGAAATACAAAAAAAAATGTAGATAAATAGAAACTTAAAGAATTAAAGTGCTAATGTTCTTTGCAAGAAAGCAGCTCCATGTTTCATCCAAAGACTTGTCCCCCTTCCCTACTGGTTATGCAGTCTGGTTTGAAGAAACAGACACAGGCTTGGAAGGAGATGGTTTAAATAAAGCAGCTCTGCACTTACAGGTATTAGCTCTTCCTATTCATGTTTTGCATTCTCATTACTCACAGGAAAAGATTAATTTTCCTGCTGGTGAAGCCAAAAGCCCAGGTAGTATCCAATCCTGTCCAAGCAGGACCCAGATTAGGTGCCCCTCAAGAGAATGCAAGGTTCTTGGGTAGGGGTCACCAGGGGGAAGCATCAGGAGACCCCCCTGCCAGGTAATAGCAAGTCACTCCCTTCACTTCTACGCAGCTGCTCATATTCCTTAATCATTTTCACATCGACTGTCCAAATCCAAACATTTCCATCTGGATAGCCTGAGAATCCTCTGGAAAATCCTCTTGTGTACCCTGCTAGCTCTGCATCTGAGCAATTCCTTAGAGCAGCGAGCTCCAGGAGGCTATCATTTTTGTACTGCAGTTTTTCTCCTGTTTGTTTTATGACTGTTTTTCTTTAGTTTAATTGAGCACAGTTGGTCCAAGACAGAGCAGTAAAATGGGTGTGAACTAAGGAGGGCCCTCTACATTTGCTAAGGATGGTCTTCTCTACAAACCCAGTCTAATCACCTTTTCCTCTCTGCCTCATTCTTTCATTTCATTTACAAGCAGAAGAGGTGAAAGCCCACCTGTTCTTTCATCCTCTGCTCATGTTTAGAAACTGCACCCAATGTAATGCATTGCGAAGGGACCATTCCCATATTCCTCTTATTTTCCCCACAATTGCTTTCTCAGAGGTACATTATACATTCAGGGAATTCAACTACCTTTTTCCTGACTGCCTGTTATAGCAGTAAAGGGGCACTCTCCAGCCACTGAGCTTCAGCCTACTGTGGAGATGTCACTGACCGAGATCGCTGCTCCAGGCAACTTGTGCAGCCACTCGGGGAACCAGCCTGAAGGGCTGGGGCAGGACAGCCCATTCCACACCAATTTATCATTTGGGGACAGCTGGTTGAGATGAACAAGCACCATACATTAAAAAAAAATGCTGTAAGAGGAACATTTCATTTCAGATTCCTGTTTACTGATGGTTTCCTTCAATCTTTTGCTGGCATTATCTCTCTTTTACCTAGCAAATCAAATAATGAATGGATCTTTCCCGTGTGTAGCCCCATCAGCTCAGAACACAGCATATTCTCCAGTTATGTTTATCCAACTTTCCCTTCCAGTCCCATTTGTACTGATACTTTCGTTCTTGAAATAACAATTATTAAACCACTTGGTGCCTTTCATGGTTAATTATTTCTTTGCTTAACGTAGTCTGTCTTCAAACTGTAGGCTAGGTCTTGAACATACCTCAGCATTCCCATTTTCATTTCCTATGAGAAATAGTGTTGAAAAGTCCTTGTTATTGAACTATGGAATTCTGTCACATACATTTCTTCCCAAAGTTTCATCATCTAGAAATTTGTAATGACCACTATAAAAACATTTTTTTGGACCTGCTTTTCTTGCAACTGGTGAAGGTAAATTTACTTGGTTTTGTTATGTTTCTCACATATAAAAGTTAGCGGTCAGCAGGACTGACTTTCCTGTTATATGACCGATGTAGACAGGAAAATCATATTAAATAAATAACTGCTATGAAATGTACAAAATTTGAACGTGTTCTTCGGCTCATGTTTCATTATTTTCATATATCGAGTACCAATAAAATCTAACTTGTGTTTACCACTTCTGCAAAAAAAAACCCCAAAAAACAGATGACTCAAAAATTTTTATAGTTTTTTTCTACTTCAGCTGCAAATACTACAAAGAAAGAACCAAATCCTGTCTTAAATTATCTCTGTGTGATACAGAGTAGCAGCACATTCCTTAATTTAATAGAATAATATTGATAAGTACTGAGATGGTGTACCTATTTTGCAAAGTTATGCCTAAGGCTTTGTTCCATTATAGTTAGATAAAGTGTGTTACACTAATGTGCTTAAACCAACAGACCCTTTTTACATTTCCAAGCTGTAGGGAAGAAACTTTAGTAGTGCAGAGCACATTGTTGTAACTGCAGACGTATTAGTCCCAGAGAAACACACAGCACACTTGAGCTAATGCAGAGACTTGTGTAGATGTGACCCAAGTTACTGCTACTGCACAAATTATGACACCAGCGTTGCTCTATGTGATAGGAATAACAGGCCAATCTCTCATCCACTGGCCAATGTATAGTCCACAATGGGAAACAAAGACACACTTGTCAACCCATTATAGTGCAAAAGTTACACAGAAAAGGAAAAACTGGGGTCAGTTTTCCAGAATTTGGAAATAACTTTAGATTCTGCTCTAAATTAGTAAGGATTATGTGTATATGCTTACTTGCTGCTTCATTTTATTAACCTCTTCCCCTACTATGTGCCAACATCAGGCTTTCTTCTGTAGGAGTTTCATTTATCAGATAAACCAAGATATAATAAGAGAGGAAAAAAAATATGTCCATATACTTTATAACCCCTTCATCAAGACTTCAAGAGACACTATTCCTCATTACCTTTACAAAGAGGAATTTACTGGTATGCCATATCCTTCCTAGGGGATAATCCCATGCCAGGGGCAAAGCTGAATGCTACAGAACATCACACCCACCTGTTTCTCTGAACAGCAAACATGGGTACCAGCACTTTTCAAAAGGGCTGCCTGAAAAGTGCACTTCTCACCATTGCATTTCTTCAGCTTCTTCATATCAGAACTTCAAAATACAAATTTCAGCCAACGACTTTCCCAATAGCTACTTCACCTTTTGGTCACAGAATCCTTCTGACAATAGATTTTTTTCAATTTTATTTCACAGACCATCTCATCAAAGCCACCAGGGGAAAAAAAAAATTTACAGAGCAGCTCAACACACCAGCAGAAAATTCAGCCTTTCTTTTCTGAGAGCAGTCAGCTTAAAGAGGTCACTGCGAAAGAAGGATAAATCTGGCAGCCGGTGCTTACTGTCATTCTCCAAAGGCAAGAGGATGTCTGCCCTTCAAAGGAGGGAGTTGTTTGTAAAGAATCCTGCTAATGACACTTAGGATAATCAGTGCAAACAGGTCTTTCTACTTCTGGGCTCCATGCCATCTGCTCGTTCAGAGGTCGATAGCTGAGGGCAGGGCACTCCAGGGTTTTGCTGCTTTGGGAGGTTCAGGTGGGAATACACCTCGGGGATGGGAGGGTTTATGATCAGGGAGAGTGATCCAACCTTTCATTTGAAAAGCGTGAATTTAGCAAACTTGGACTCTTTATGGTGCTATATGTAAAGTAATGACTGGCTCCAACTCTGAATCTCTTATGAAGTTTCCCTTCAGATCTTTCTAAATGAGAGTTTGCCTGTGTGATAATGAGGTGAAAACTGGATGATGGTCCACTTCTATTGCTGAGCTTGTAAAGGCCCGGTGCAATGGGGTCCTGGCCTGCTTGGTTGGTACTTCCACACCACATGTTCCTAAAAACAGGCTTCCTTGTCCATGTTCAGTGAGCTAGGTGCTCTACAAACTAGTCACCGTGCACTCAGTGGTACTGCATGCTCACATGTCTCCCAGACAGTATCTCCTGTCTAGTGATGTTCAGAGCCATGGACTGCTCTCTCCTGTCACTTCATGGCCACTCATCTGGCACCCTTTCTGCAAAATGGTGTGTCTGTGCTGCAGAGTTCAAGTGCTGTTGGTGGTCTCACATCAAAGAGCTGTATCTGGGAACACAAATAAAGGTTCAGAAGACTGACCGGGGACACTGGCTGTGAGACTCTTGAGCTTTGATTTCATGCTCTTAAGGCAAAGGAACTTTCTTTAAAGAGTCAGTAAAGCATTTTGGTGCAAACAGGGCATGGAGAAAATTCCCAGTAACGGAGTATAAGGTATCCAAGGTACAGGGATATCAAGAAAAACAAAAGAATATTTTAAGATTAGAGTTTAAAACCTGAACACCAAAACCCTTGGGGAAAAAAAAATAAAAACAGCATAGCTGCTCTTCGGACCTTCTGGAAGTGTTTTACTGGTAAGAGCAATTCCAGACTCCAGGCTACATCAGAAAATCCTGGCCCTTCAACTAAGCTAATTGACTTAGTATTTTGGCAAAGTGTTTACTCCCCTTTTCGCCTCTTTTACTACCTTTTCTATTTCAATGCTGTAAAACTCAACTAACTTCTAAAAAACAAAATCACTTTTTTTTCCAGTGTTTGTTAGACCTTCTCCACCTACTTAATGACTGGCTGCAACAGCAGCAAGGCCAGGAATGCTTCATGCTCTGGGCACTCACTAATTGGGTTGTTAGCAGACTAGAGAGACAGGAGGAGATGAGGAAAAGCACTGCTATTATAAGCCACTGAGTGTAAAGAAAAAGAAAGTGAAATAAATATGGAATTGTTATGTTAGGGAAATTACGGTACTTAACGCCTTATTTTTCTGAAAAAATAGCTCCCTCGGGACATCTTGCAAGCACTAAAAGCAAAATGGACCAGAAATATAACTGGTTTTATTTTTTATAGCAAACTGAGGGAAAAAAAAAAAGATACATTTCCTTTTAGAAAACAAATTGTCAGCCCCCACCCTTCTCTCATTTGACGATGGCAGAGGCTGAGGCTGTGAAGAACCACTTATGGCATCCCGGCTCAGTTTGGGTTAGCTGGGAATGCTGGCCAGCCGAGTCCTGACAGACACAGTGCCAACATGGTGTTGTCAGTACACTCTCGCCTGTAGTTCTTGCTGGCTGAGTGACACAATGCAGGGTCCAGTGTGTTATTTTTGTGCTCCTAAGACTCAATGAAATCTCAGTGAAGGAGCCACGCTCCTGCACACCACTCAGGGCTGCAGCACCATCTGCATGCGCTGTTGCAGGACCAGAGGGTTAAGTTCTTTGGAGAAGGGGCCACAGGAGCCTGTGGTCCAGGGGACGTGGATCAGCTGTGTTTGCAAGCTGTCTGCACAGTGTCTGTGAAAGCACATCACCCACAAGCAGGTGTGATGGGCTCTCCACTGGCACTGCTAGGGAGACTCCAGGCTGGACACATGTAAAGCTTCAGGAGTAAGACAAAGTGAAAGGTTGGTTCATGGCACAAGAAGCACACAGCACCAGCACATGCTGCTGCAGGGCCAGCAGTCAGAGCCACCTAATCGCCTTGATCACTGCACCCCTGGAGCTATGGTCATAGAATCATAGCACGGTTTGTGTTGGAAGGGACCTTAAAGATCATCTGGTTCCAACCCCCACTATCATAGGCAGGAAACCTTCCACTAGACCAGGTTACTCAGAGACCCATCAATCCTGGTCTTTAATACCTGCAGGGATGGAGAGTTCACAGCTTGTGGTCCTTTGCACCAAGGGAGCCAGCCCTGGGGCAAGCCATGCATGGCCAACAAAGCAAAGGCTTTGTCTGCTCCCTATCCCTCCTCATCTCCCAGCACCAGGAGGGCAGCGGGAATCGGGACTCATTGGGGGGAATCTTATCCACTCACCCCAGCCTTCCTGATGTTACTGCATGATGGGCTTTGTACACATCTATGGGGTTTGTGTGCCTATAGGTGCCTATAGATGTGTTTGTATGGGCTTGTGTGTCTATAGGGGTGTGTGTATAGGCACACGTGTTTACTGCCAGCCTTCCCTGGCCCCTCTACAAGGTGTGAATTTCACCTCAGGTGAATTATTTCTCCAGGGATTACATAACAAAGTGATTGTGAAAATACCATCGTCTGTGTTATAGAAACTTAACAGAGCCCCTGGAGTCTTTAAATTAAAACATTGCACTCAAGTGTTTTTTGCCATGTATCTCCTCCTACACACGGCTCATTCTAGTCTGAAAAATAAAAGGGCAGGACAGCTTCCTACAGGCTTTCAAAGAGAAGATCCTACCCTAATTAACTATAATCTTGTTCAGACGGCATTTTCCTTCAAGATTCAAAGACTAGCAGGGGGCTGGGGCTAGGCAGAAAAGGAGATTATTAAAACTTTAATAACATGAGCCTTTGAACCTTTCAAATTCTTTACAGTTTTCTCACATCTCTAACCCAGATGTCTGCATTTAAAAACTGTGCCAACAAACATGAACTTTTTGGTTTGTATCTTTCAATGAACAGCCTTTTTTAAAATGATAGGAAACATCATGCTTGCAGTTCACAAGTCCAGATAACAAGGCTAAAGATTAAAAAAAAAAAAAAAAAAAAAAAAAAAAGGAAAAAAAGACAAAGAGAGTTTTGCAGGCACTGTTTCCAGAAGGTGAAGCTGTTTCAGGAGACACAGGCAATGCCTCCACAGAGCTCCAGGCAAAATTGGAACAAGAAATGGTTTTCCTGTTCGGTAAACAATTTTAAGAGTTCAAAAATGTTCTCATGCTGCATCAGAGCATAGCTGAGACCTTGGGAATTTTTTTTTTAAAGAAAAAAAAAACCCTCTACACATGCCTGTGAAAAAAAAGTGCTCATAGTTAGCACAGTGCAACGAAGGCTGCTACAACTGATAAGCCCTGAGATGTAATATGGGCAAGTTTCCTTCTCTAGGAGACTCTTGTTGCTTCCCAGGGGAAGAGCAGCCTCAACAGCAAAGCTGTGGAAAGGCACCTCCAGCGGCCCCAGCAAGAAGGACCAGGGCCACAGGCCTGTCCCACCAGGAAGCCATCAACATCATTTCTGCAGAATGATTTTTTTCTGGGCTGGATCTGATATTTCCTTGAGTAGAATTGAGTAAAAATTGGCATGCTGCCACCCAAAAGCTTCTGAATGCTCTTCTGTCCAGTGCTCTCTGCCAGCTCCAATTGCAGTTCAAGAGAAGGACCAGAATCTCACTCATGCTGTAAGGTCCCAAACCCGACGTAACCCTGCAAGATCTCACCAAGAAGAATAAAAATGGCAGCTATTCTGACAGGTACTGCACTGCCAGCTTTTCCAGAAGGCTAGGAGGGAAAAAACCCTTTCCTTTCTTCAAGGATTGACCTGGAATCCACTAGCCAACAAGTTCAAGTCATCACAATCACTCCAGCTTTTGAAAACATGTAATTGTTCAAACACAAGTATTTGTTATGACTTGCTTCCCAATCCCACAGTAAGAGCAAGGGAATGAGTTATTTGCTAGCCAAAACCTCAAGGTAGCCTCTTTAACACTGCTAGAGCCTGCTGTTGGTCTACGTGCTGGTCTGGCTCCAAGTGGCCAGGGTCTGCAGGGCTTTGCCGAAAATGTAGCAAACAACCTCAGACCTGGAAAGTGCCTTTTCTTTGGGCCAGGGATGGGAAGTCTGAGTGAAGATCCCAAAAAGGGCTCTTAGAACACATCAGGCAGTAAATCCTTCCTGCTTCCCTGAGATGAGCACGGACAGGCGCCCTCCAAACTCCTGACTAGTCACCATGCTGCTTTTGTCAGAAACATTTATTGCTTCACCTTTTGCTTCTGTTTCTTGTCGTTTAAGGAAAAATGTTTTCAAAATCCAAAAGGTCCCTAATGACAGGACTCCTTGGCAGAGCACATGGCCAGCAGGCACAAGGCATTTTGGCCCAGGGAGAGCTGGAGATGGCAGAAGTCAACAATGTTCCCAAGAAAAAACCTTCAAGTGGGCTTCAAAAAGACCATGCCCACATCCAGAAAAACTGTTCATATAGATCTCTAGTTTAATGGTATTTAATCTTTTCTCCCTAATGATAATTTTCCAGTTGTCTCTCTAAACTTAAACAAAAGAAATGAAATTGATTTATTTAACTGTTTCTTTCAGAATATGACTGGTAAAATATATCTGCCAGATATGTGTAAAGATACCCTTTTGTGGTTTCTATGCAAATAAACCAAACATGCTCAGGTTTAATAATGCACCCAAGCAAGACTGAAGTGGGAAGTAGAGTCCGAGTGCTGTGTCCCTTCAGAATTCCCTAAGCAAGTGTTATTGACCTGCACATGTACCAGCACCCAGAACTGCAGCAGGGTTTGAAAAAAAAAGTGTTGTGACTTACACCTCTATGTTTGGACCATTCTGAGTTCGAATCCCAACATGCAATGCAATAACTCATGGGTACCAGCTCTGTGGAAACAGTGTCATTGCACTCACACTGCTACACCCAGGATCCCCAAAACCTGCAGCTCAACACCTGACTTCACTGTTCTACCCCCAAATTTCCCCCCTCAAAGGAGGGATAATAGCACTTCTGTCCTTACAACAGGTCTACAAGGAAAAAGAAGTTCAAGATCCTGATGAAGGGTTCGGTTGCCACAGTGATGGGGCACTATACATCCCCAAGGGATCATTCTTTCTTTCATGTGCAAGACAAAATATTTTGAGAACCGGAGAGCCACCCAGGAGGTCATGGCTGATCAGAGGGTGATTTATTTACCCCTTACTGCAAGGCTGCCCGTGGTGAGACCCAGGTATCTGGTGCACACAAGACACGGGGTCCTCACCACTCATGGCAGTGGGTGCCAACATCAGTGGCAAAGGCAGCAGGAAGGTGACCCAAATGATGTCTGAGTTGAAGCCAGCCTGTCAATCAGAGGTGGCCCTCAAGTACATCAGGAACATCAGTGTTTGATCCTGCCATAGCTTCTTCCTTTCCTTTTCATCCTGCCATAGCTCCACTGAATCAAAAGGAATGAGAAAATACCCCTGTGCCCATGACAGGAATACCCAGCCCTGCTGTCAGCAAGAGAGGTGAAGGGCTGGGAAAGTCACCACAGGGGATTTGACTGAAAGCAGGAGCAGAGTGTTGCAGCAGCTCCTTGTGAAACCCCTCTGGAGACACATGGTCGCCGCAGCAGCCCAGGAACCTGAGAGCCCTCACGGACCCTCATCCCACAAGGCAGGAAGGATGGAACTGGGCAACACCCCACAGAGGAGTGAGAGCTTCCCATGCACCCATCCAGACTACAGAAGCACTGACAGGCCTTAAAGTGTGTGGATTTTGTTCTGAATTTACTGAAGATGAGCAACTGCCCAGGAAGCATTGCTCAAAAGGTGTCATTTGGCTCCTCACCTAGGTTCTTCACCCAGAGGGTGGTTGGGCATTGGAATAGGCTCCCCAGGGAAGTGGTCACAACACCAAGCCTGACAGAGTTCAGGAAGCATCTGTATGATGCTCTCAGGCTCATGGTGTGATTCCTGGGGTTGTCCTGTGCAGGGTCAGGAGTTGGACTCAATGATCCTTGTGGGTCTCTTCCAACACAGGATATTCTATGATTCTATGATTTCTGTGGCTCTTAGAATGTTATATTGTAAACAAATTCATGGTTGGCAGAGAAAGAAAGGGTTCTCTTTTTTTTTTTTTTTATATTGCTACTGGATATTTCACAACTTGGTCCTGAATTCATTACCTCAGGCTTTCAGTTTAAGTGGCTCTTCCAGGCAACCTCCCAGAAAAAGGAAAGCTCATTTCTCAGATAAAATGCGTGACACGCTCACACCAGCCTACCCCATTACATACCATATCCCCCTTAGTGCGAGACATTAAGGCAGGGACAGACAATCCAGTCCAAGATTTATTCTGCTCTAATCAGCTCAGGCTTTGAGAAAGTCCTTGTGGATTTGAGCCTGTGTTCAGTAGCTCATTGACTGCTGTTTTAATACTGAAGCCTTTCCAACCCAGCTGCAGTAATTACCCCCACGGAGAATGAGGAATCTCAGTTATAAACTAGTTGGCAAACTTGCAAGAATACGTCTCCTAGAGGACTTTAGGATATTTCTTTCTGAAGTTAACCCTGTTAAATCATTCCTAAGCTGTCTTCAAATAAAGAATGAACTTTCAGAGTAACCCTTGCTTTGGTTTTAAATACTCTCTTTTCCCTTTTTAAGTCAGATGATCTTTGGAGCCTTCAAATCTATCAAAGCTATTTCAGTTAAATAACCTCTAGTTCTCCTGAAATGGTGCAAACATTCAACAGGAAAGCTGAGGAGAGACGTGAAGAGCTGTTAGACTCTAAGTCAAAGCTTAACACAGCTTGTGCAGAGAATATGTCCTATTATACTTGGCCAGACAGGATACTTTCACTTGGTTTGTATCAGAGAAGCTTTATTGCACAGCAAACATTATCTCAGAGCCTTGGTCAGCAGATCCAAATTCAGCTTTGGCATTCGTGTTCAGCCAAAGTTAGTGCAAGTCTGCCACTGAGTAGAAATGGCTGTGCAGCCTTTCTGCTTCAGCTGCCTAAGTCCAGTCTGGCTCAGAAGTGACTGTGACCATTTGATGACAGCCTCAAAGTAGCTGTGGAAAGTGTGCTGCCCAAAAAGCAAGCAGTCAAGTGACTAAAACCATGATACAGCTAATAACCTCCTTGTTACTCAAAGGGGAGAAGAAACACATACCTGTATGATAATCTGAGTCCTGCGGTCCTGGAGACAACTCCATCCAGGTAAGCACTGAAACCTCCCTGGCTAGCACAGAGCTAATGCCACCCAACCCTATGTTGTGCTTCCACTGCAGAAGCAGAGCTCTTGAAGGCAAACACTACTTAGAAATGTGCACCTGGCCAACTTGCTGAGGAGGTGCAGGTTGTAAAACACTGCAGGACTTCCTTCAGAAGTGATTCATACTTATGGCTTTTTAAAGCCTTTTTGCTTTGAGCAAGTAACTGAAAGTTGAACAGTGTGTTACCTAATCCCATTGCTAGCTCTGGTTCTTGCATATGTAAACTTGACAAGGCTGGAAAGTTCCCTAAGCACTCTGGGCAGCCTTCAGCAGGAGGTAGTGGGGGCTTCAGAGATGCCCAAGGAGAGGGAGGCTGCACAGCAGAGGGTTTCACTATCACAGACACCCATGAAGAAAGAGCTGGAGATAAAATGTCTTCTTCCTACTCAAGCTGCTTTTAAATACAGGCGTGGTAAGTTTGGCCATTGATGTTTTCAGATTGTCACACAAAGAAATAGAAACAATTTAAAATTGCTCTTTTCCTATTTCTGCAAGTGAAAAAAAATTTGTATTTTTCAAAACACACCCTTTAGTCACTATTAGGGAAAATTCACTAATACTAAGGACAGGTAATTTTACTGTCTAATGGAGAGGTAATGTTATTGTCTTTTCCAATATACTTTCTTAAGCTCGGTCCCTCAGCATCCTCCACAGCTACCCTCTCTGAATTTGGACAGACTCTATATTGACCTGTGTGTTTTTCCCACTGGTGAACTCCACAGAGAGCCAAGGATGGAACGAGCAAGCAACAGGGACACTAGCACCACTTGTAAGGCAGTTGAGGGGTGAGGAGCCTCAGGGCCATCCATGCTTCTTATAGACCAAATTCAGACCTGTCAGGAAGTCTGAAGACTTTTCCAAAGCAACATAACTTATCAAACTGCAGAGAAGAAGTGGTTGATAGAAAAACTTTCTGAAAGATGACTAAACTCTTACTTTGTGGGGTGTCCAGCACCAGTTATCAAAGCTCCGTAACAGGCAGTGCTGCTGAGAGTGAACTAGGAAAATAAGTCACCAAATCAGCCACAGTTAGTTATCTTGGCCCTGCAGCTGCTTTTTGCCAAAGTCAGGAAAGTTTTCTTCAACATGCCAAAAAACCCTTTCTATGTCAAAGAACATCTATCCTGACCTGAAGGGATGGTAGGAAAGATATTTTTCAATTAAAAATAATAATTAAAAAAATTCATATACACAAAGCAAAATACCTTCTGTATGAATTAAGCAGTTCCTAAGAGACATCTTAGAGCAGCAAGGGAGCTTGGTAAGCTTTAATAAGGGAATTCTTCAGAGACTGGAGCTTTGCTTTGGTTGCTGGCTGCCTCCTGGGGAGAGAAAACACTACGGAAATGAAATATGACCTTGCACTATTGTCACAGAGCATTTCCAGTTCTCTCCCTTGCCCATGTGAGTAACCCTTCCTTGTGTAAGGAGCTCCATTTAGCAGATACCTGCATGGCAGTGCTTCACCACAAGTGACATTGCTGCACTCTTTTGCCTGGCACACACCAGCCTGTGAGCTCTAACAAAACTACTTATTTTTCCCAAAGATTTGAAGGATGTAACCAATTTATGGCATTTGCTCACGGCATCAGAAATTTCAAGTCTGAGTTTTGAGATGAAGCTCTGCACCCACTGCCTGCTCACACATGCACTTCCCAGCCACTCCTGCATGGCATGTCCTGCCAGAGCCAGCATGCACCAGGAGAAGGGTCTCACCCCAGCCAGCCCATGTCCATGCTGCAGAGCTCACCCTGGCACTGCAGAGTGTCCTTGCCAGGGGGCACTGGGACCAAAGTATCCAGTCCCAAGGAATGTGGATAGAAACCTCTACCAGCACACCTCTCCAGCCTTCCTCCTGATATAGTAATTTCCAGCAATTTGGTGCTCTTTTTCACTTTTTTAATCATCCTGCCTAAAGTAATTAAAGGGGAAAAGCATTCCCCAAGTAAAAATGTCAACAACATCTGAGCTTCCCCACTTTAATCTGTACCCCTCTGACAGCCGAAGACCTTCCTATTAGCACAGTGCCAGCGTGTGATTTAGTTAAATGAATAGCTGATTGTAGAGTAATTACAACCTTCCCTGGGCTCATGCATTTTTTCTGTTTGTTTTAATTTCAATTTCCACAAATGGTGGGAAGTCCCTTTTTTTTTCCTGCCTCACTCTGCTGTGGTCCTTCATTCCCAATCACAGATTTTTTCCCCCCCCCCGGTGAAGGGAGGGCTGGATCACACTTTGGTGTAATTCCCGCCTCAGTCATGTGTAATTTCATACAGAATGAGTAAATGTGCCTGTAATTTCACCGTGCAGCTGTCTACCGTCTGGATGGCGGCACCATGATACCGTTACCTGTTTACCTCCTGGAGGTACAAGTACTGCTGGCAAGCCCCTGCCCATCGCTGTTTATGTGCAAGGAGTTAATACCAGAGCATTACAGTGCCCCATGGTGAAACTATAATTAGGCAACCGTTTTATTTTACTGCTTGTGAGCACTCCCTGACAGCACAGCCACTGGGTGCTTTCCAAACTGCTCCAGTTTCAGGTCCCAACCTGAAATTCTCATTTAGAGGATGACTTTCACTGCTGCTGATCCCTCAAGTACCTCTCCGAGGCCCTAGAGTGCCCCAGCAGCAGAAGCCTGAGCAGCCTGCTGGCCCCGGGAGCCAGCAGGCTGCTCAGGAGCATTGATATGGGCACAGCAGCTCCACGTCCAGCAGCACCAGTGTCAGGGGAAGGAAAGGAGGAGCAGCTGAACAGCAATGCTCTTTTTGTCAGGGGAGCTATTTTAAACCATCTTCTTTTTGGTCAGCCCTTTTGGCTCCCAAGAGTGTCTGAGGCAGAGGTGTAGAACATGTTGGAGGGCAGAACATCAGAGCAGCACTCCAGGAGGACAAACACAGTCTGTCTGCTGGAGCACAGGCTTGCACAGGACTGAGAGGTGCATGCACACTTGCTCATCTGAAACTAAAGGAACAAACATATCCAAGGCCTCTGTAGTTACCTCAGAGCTCCTGTTAATAAGGCATTTATTTGGGGTTTTTCTCCTCCTTCCAACACCAAATGCCCCTTTTCTCACACAATCTCCATGCAAACCATGGAAAGCTGCATGGCCCAGAAGGACACCAGCTCACAAGAACCTAATAGAAGAGAAACTGCTCCAAACCACTGATTTTATGACTACTCAGATGATAGACAGATAAGCACAGCATAAGCAACTATGGAGGAGAGTTTTTGGCAAGAAGAGTGTCGCTAAATCTTTTGTCCACAGCGATAGAAGGAGGAAAGCCAAGAGCAAGGCAGGGACAGACTCTGAGATTGCAGGCAGCCCTGTAGTCACAAAGGTTGCCTAGCCTTGGTGAAGCACCTCTGCCACCTTAGTTCGACTCATGTCACCACTTGGGCACCTAACTGCCCCTGGCCAGGGCCTGAAGTCTCTCATAACAAGACCAAGGGCTGGGAAATTGGACAGGAAGGGTAGAACTGAGCTCTTGAGGTGGGTACAGCTGCCACCCCACAGCACTGCCTGGGGAGCCCAGTCCCCCTGTCTCAGATGATGCCCACACTGGTGGGACATCTGCTTCCTCATGGCATACTGGGCACTGTAATCCCTGACACAGGGCACAAGACCTTCACATATGGCAGGGGGGTTGGAAC
Organism: Lepidothrix coronata; assembly: GCF_001604755.1. NCBI lineage: Eukaryota > Metazoa > Chordata > Aves > Passeriformes > Pipridae > Lepidothrix > Lepidothrix coronata. Next base: position 3,368,078 of record NW_016690260.1, read on the forward strand.
TAGATAATCTTAAAGGTCCCTTTCAACCCAAACCATTCTGTGATTCTATGTTGCAGTCCAGCTTTAGGCACAGTTGACCTCATGGCAAGGCAATTCCCGACTTTCAAAAGCCTGTCAGATTGCGTTTCCTTTTTGCATTCACTCATAGAAGTGACTTACATTTTTGGTATATGGGTGACACGCCTGGCTGTCCCAATAAAATATGTCTATGCCTTCCCATCTTCAGCAAAGAGTGAAGGCATTTCCAGCATAAGGCAGAACTGCAGCAACTTCTGCCTAAACTAACATTTCATTTCTTTGCTACAGCTCACTTCTATTGTCATCACTTTCATGCCTCTAATTAACTTGCATCTGTTTCGTGTTTGAAGTTTGTAACACTTGCCCACTTCGGCTACAGTAGTTTATAACCCAATGCTAAACATATGTTTATGTTTACTGCACACTAGCTCTGAATCTTAGCTTTGACTTAGCATTGTATCAGTTCATTATACCACTAATGGAGAGCCTCTGAGACAGGGCTGAAGCCTTTAGTGACAATAAATTGGGGAATCATTTGGAAGAGGTTGAAGGGAGGTGGACAGTGAGGACATGCCTGGCCTGACATCCAGAGGTGTTGAGCACTTGCCACCCACCCTGTAACCACTGGGATTTTTAACACCTCCAAACTTGAAACCACAACAGCTTTCAGCAAAACTGTCATCTGGATCTCAAAGAAAAGACTTAAATCCTTTGCCATCTTTGCTCCAGAGGCCCTCAGCACATCCCACCTACCTATAAACTAATTGGCCATTGACTTCTTATTAGGGCTAATGAGTTCTTCGAAAGGATTTCAGATGGCCAAGAGGGAGGGGGCCTGTACAATGTATCATATTACATATACAATGTATAGTATATTGCTAAGTAATACTTAACACCTGCTCTAGCTGCAAGGTAACAGGTTGGTGTTCTGGCACCAGATGAAGTGAATATTAAGGTCCAGTTGGCCATTCAGACCAGTTTTACGTGCATTAGCATCAGCAAAGCTTCTTCTGTTTTCCACCAGACATGATAAATCATGCCAACATCCGGGTGAAGTAAGTACACCACCATGCCATAGCTGGAGCCATTGAGGTGATGCCTAGATTAATGTGTTTATTTTTCATACAGACAACAGGATGCTCCTTAGAGCTAATAAGTATTTACTTTCCCTTTCATTGCTATCATCTCCCTCATTGAGAACTGTAATTAACATTATTGATCATTTGTGTAGTTTGCCTTCTAATCTTTTTTTTGTGCTATGGTTGACTGAAACTGCAATGTGCATTACATCAATACAGGAAAAATTATGTTTGATGTCTGTCTTTACACTGGACTGATCTACCTGGGAGCTGTACATAAGCTGTTCCTATGACACACCACAATACATTACAGTGTACCTCCAATTTAAAAGGGACAATCATGCAACAAAACTACCCTGCTTCCTAAGATTATCACCAAACACTTAAATTGGCTGCTTCCACTTCTCTCATGGTTTCTCGATGGAGACAGACAGCCACATCCTGAGGTTCTTTCTGGAGCAAGTTTCTATCACCAATCCAAAGGGCAGGTGGCATACAAAGTGCTGGAGGTGAAAGGATCTTCCTCTCACTCTCCCTCTGCACAGATATTGCTCTCAAGAGATGGTTTCAGACTGGGAATTTTCTGCAAAAATGTGATCTCTGTCTGACAGTTGAAAACATCAAAAGAGTCTTCCTGTTATTGACTATGTACAGCGAGGATTAAATAAAGCCACTGCCATGACGCATAAGGACATGCCCAGTCACAGCACCTGAGATGCAGAGATCGGTGCTGTCTCACTGAAGACAATGCCACAAAGCTGGTTTGCAGCAACACATATCTGACCAAGCATCTCCAGGGCCGCTGTTCTTCCTGTTTGGGAGAAAGCATCGGTTTACAACCAAATACGGTCATCCTTTTTTTTTCCAACAGCCAGAGCTACACAAATAGTAGATTTCCAATAATAAAATTTGTGCAGTAAATTGGCCTGGAAAGTAAAATACTCTGCACAGTTTGGTTTTTTTTTTCTGGTTTCCATACCCCCATATAGGCGTGAGCACACACTGAGAGGCACACTGTGAAGAGTCTCTGCTTTCCAAAGGGTCTCTGAGGAGAAAAGCCATCCCTGTTATGAGAACCATTGCAGAAAGACCTCAGCATCCTTGAAGTCTGGCTGTAAAGGATGTCAGCTCCTTCAACATCCCCCTGCAGAAAGGGTCATCATTAGAGGACAACCAGGCCAGTCATGGCATCACCTATTCAAGGACAATCCAACCTAAAACAATGAAGCTTCCCCTCTGTACCTGGCTGTGTGTGCCTTACACCTGGGCTTCTTTTCACTAAGAAGCAAGCTGGAAAAGTCACTCCAGGTTTTGCTACATCTACCTGCATTATTTCCTAGCCTACTAGAAATCTGGAATGGGAAAGACTCCTTATTTCTTTTGTTTTGCTTTTCTCTCATCTTGTTGGATAGGAAACACCTAGACTCTTCCCTAATTTGGCATAAATTCAATTCACCTACTCTCAAACCTTCAGAGTGGAGAAGAATCCATTAAGCTCATTTCCATTTGTTCTAGCAACAAATCAGTATATGGAGACATGAAGAAAATAATTTTGAATTACTTTTTCCATTATCTGGTTCTCACTTCCTGCCATTTCCCATTTGCTTACCCTGGCTGCTTTATTCTCCTTACACCCAGCCCATAGCAATTATCTCAATATCTAGGAAAAAGCATTAGGTTTTAAGATCTCAGGCTCCATTTTGACAAAGGCTTTGTGATCCAGAGACACTAAGGGGAGAGGATTAAACTTCCATCTGTTTGCCTTGAGGGGGCAAAGGAGAGAAATCAGAGAGAGGTTTCAAAAGATGTTCGCGTGATAACATTGCACGCTCAGTAGACAGGAAAGTATCAGGTAAGACAGATCTGCTTGGGAGTCATCCCAGCCACCAACTGGAACAAATTCTTAAAAATTCACTTTATACACATCAGGCTGGAAAGATTCCCTCAGGTCCCTTTCTCCAGAGTGCCTAATTGCCTCTCTAGACCTGTGTCATCTGGAACTGCAATTTTTTGGACAGCAGTGAGAAAGTGGCTTGATTCTGCACGCTGCTGAAGCTTGAACTGAAGCACTAGTGTATCTATGCCCAGAGTGAGCAGAGAGATCCCATGGAGGAGCAATCCCATGTCTTCTTATGGATGAGCATCCCCTGGCACAGGCAGGGCAGCACCTGGCCCCTGCAGCGCCCCAATCCTGGGGCCACTGTCCCTAAGGAGAGGGAGTTCAGGAGCCATTGCAGTCTGGCCCCTGCACCTCACACTGGCACTGACCTTTCTGGGGACAGAGCTGAGTGGGGCTGTGACTCATCAGTCTCCTCTCCCTCACCAGTGGTTGGTGACTAATTGTATTTAGTCCCATTTTCATGTTTTGGGGAGAACAAACATAAACAGACTTAGCAGTAATTGTTGCTATGTCTCTACTGTTTCCTCCTCTGGCTGAGTAGGGGTTTTCCCACATGCTCATAATGTTAAAGCAGCATTTTAAGTATATTTTCTTATTTTAAAGAAGTAGTGTGGATGTTTCTTGAGTGGTGGGAAAAGAAGGAAGGAAACTTCAAAGAATAGTTTCTAATTTGGTGCAGACTCTGGGGAAAAAGTTTCTCTAATCTGTCCACAGAAGAGGGCTGGTCCCCTCTGGGTGACAACACAAAGCCACAAGCACCGCCACAACACAAAGCAGATTGCTTCCCAGCACCTTGGAGGAGTCCAGGTTGACTCTGGAAAGATCAGATATAAGGATTACTTCTCTAAGGACATGACCCAGAAACGTGGTGTCCTTGGAAACAAGTCTCCTGGGAGAAACATCGAACATCTCAAAGGCTTTTCTGGAGAACCAGCTTATGTCACACATCCTTACGTACTTACCCACACGCCTATAGTTCCTTGTGCACACTTATACATATGCAGGTATCATTGCACATAGACACATTTGGTGGGAATCTGCTGCTCATGTCTGGAATGGACCTGAAAAGTCCTTGAGAGGTTAAGTCTTCTCCCTAACTGGAGAACATAAAATTGGCCAGACAAAGCAGGGAGAAAAGCAAACAATGAGTGCATGATCAACTGGACAAGGCACTCACATAACTCAGGTTCTATTGGATGTGTTGTTAATTATACGAGAATGTCAAAAAAATTGTAAAATAATTTGTATAGTACCAAAATACAAATTAATTACATAATCTTAATCCCGAGCCAGAAGACTAAGATGATTTTATTTACAAGTTTTATGAACACATATTTTTATGTATTTTAAAATATGTATAACCCAAAGCTCAGCAAGTCGGACGCTTTTCTGAGAGACAGGAGACCTTTGGTCAAGCTTTCACTTATGCAATACCCAGAGGACTGTTTAGTGACAGCCATGGCAGTGACAGTGACAATGCCCCAGCAAGGCAGTCTGACCCAGGCTGGCCCCGAGCACAGACTGCCAGCCTCTGCAGCTTGCAGTTAGGTGTTTAATTCAAGGTTTGAGCTTATCTCTGTGTTTTGTCTACAAGCTGGCCTGCTTAAGGAGCTGAAATCTTGCTGCTAGACACCTGCCTGTGTTGTGCACCCAGTGGCTCACACTGCTGTGCAGCTGTTTCTGTTGATGGCTTTGCCCCTTCTGGGAGTTGTGAGTTTTGGGAGGGTGATGCCTGCTGCACTACCCGTGAAGCACGATGCACCATGAGGCCCAAACTCACCTGTTCCACATGCTGTGTAGTACAGCATCACTGACAAGCTGTATGTAATTGAGTTGAAACCCATACACTTCCTTATGCTGGCTGCAGCCATCTCATCAGACCCTTGCCCAGTGCAGTCATCCACAGGCTGCAACAAAAGCCAGTCCTTCATACTCCATGGGAGCACTGAAGGCTGGAAGCCAACTCATCCATGTTGTATTACAGTGCTGTGAGGAGATCATCTGTTGGTTTTTCTGTTAATTTTGTATAACATACATGGATATTTTCAGGGAATAAAATAGATTTTTGCATGCTCTGAGCTTCCCTTTTTGCCAAATTCTGCCACCTTGGTCCAGACAAAAACTCCCAGTGACTTTCTCTGGCCATACTCCACCGTCCTGTCCTGAAACTTCATGTTTCATGGCTCACAATCTCCAATTACCACTGTTCAACTGTACCAGACTTTTAGAAAGCTGTTGGTGAAACACAAACAAAAATCAAGGAAAAATGTATTTAGTATCTATAAGTCCAGGTGGATAAGTGAGGAAAACATCTAGTTGTGGAGGAAATCAATGAGATAAGATACTTAAGTAAAGACTGGAAACTATCCCTGTATAATGCATTTCTGATTCATTTTCACTCAATCATATAGGTAGCAGATCACTGTAATCTTGCTGTTGGATGTTTCCATCAAATGATGCTGGGACAAAAACCCACTGAAAGCATCCCCAGCTGTGACTAAATAGACACCAGGACATCTGTCCTGCAGCAGCACTTTCCTCAACAGCAGACGACTCAGGCAGCCCAATACTGGCAACTAAATACTTACAGATTTGTCATATGTAATGAAATACCCTGGAAACTATTTGTGAGCAAACAGTTCCCAGAGTATTTCATTACTCATTACAAATTTGAAAATTGCTCATGAACAATCAAACATTAATATGTAGATAGGATACAGTAGCAGAAAGGATCCACTGTTTTGATAAGAGATTAACCACGTTCAGCGGACACCCGGTCGGTGCTGTACTCAGGACTGTCACACCAGACTCATCGATTGCCATTTAAAAACAGGAAATGTCATTGAATATTTGGCCATGTATTGAAGATTACTGGAGCATTATAACCTGCTTGCTAAGATGTGCACAGGGGAAAGTGAAACATCTCCCACACACGTGAAGAGACGCTCTGTGCAGAGAGCTGCTGAAGCCCTCGGGCGGCGGGTGCGCTGGCTCCAGCACGTGTGCAGCCCCAAGGTGGAGCAGAATGTTTTTCTGATACCATGTACATAACACTCCACCCAAGCCTCCCTGTGTAAATAAAACATAAACTCAAATTATGCCAGTAAAGAGTGGATTACACTGGTCACTGGGAGTGCTTGTGTATGTTCAGCCATAACCTACGATAAGGTCCTTGCCATAAAATTCCTCCTGGAGGCTGCAGCTCTCCTGAAAGCTGCAAGATGCCAGTAGAACCACCAGTGTTTTGTTTCACCAACTGGGGACAGCAAGGGGGGCACCGAGGAATGGGTCAGAGACTCAGAAGACTGCATAAGTCCCTGGGGCCAATGGGGGGGGGTCAATCTCTCTTGCAAGAGAAAGACAGGAGTGCTGACTGTCACCAGCAGATATAAGGGGACGAAGTTCATTTCAAGGAGGTAAAGGGTGAAAACCTTTCTACAGACAAAATTAGCCTGCAGTTAGTAAGGCACAGCAGCAATCAGGACAGATAACAAAGCATTTAATGAAGGCAGAGATTACAGAAATCCACAACCAATCCGTCCTTCAGCAAAAAGCTGCTGTAAAGCAATTTTGACCCAACCTACACACAACTAGAAATGTTATGCTTTGGTGCACAATGTTTTTAAAAGCAAAAACCATATGACAAGTTTCATTTGCATTTTAATAAATAAATAAAAGTCTGAGCAGGTCCCAAATGTGGTGCATTTTTTACAAACTAAAAAAAAAAAAAGAATTTATTTCTGTCATCTGTTGATGCAGAAAAAATGTATTTCCAGCTTCTGATATAAAAGCTTCATGAAAAATCATTTCCAAGAGAGTGTGCTTTATACTTTTTATTTATGAACAGGAAGACTCCAGTGTTTGAACCTGTCCCATCCTGAGAGGAGACTGCCAGTCAGTGGAGGCTGGCAGAGGTTGGCACTGCTCATCCACCTAGGAACCCATCATGCGGGAACCACACTACCATCTGCTCTCCCACTGCTGAACAGGCAGGTGCAACTGGGTTGGAAGAAACATAATTGTGGCCGTCCCTACAGTCCCTTAGGGGAAAAAAAATCAAATAAGGGAAAGGTTATTGCAAACTGATAACAGCTAGGGAGGCTGGGAATGGTACCTGTTGCCAGGGAGAGTTTGCTCCAGCGCAGGCAGGGCCCCCTGCACCTCTGGCCTTGCTGGGAGAGGTTGAGGAAAGGCATCCAGGGGAGGCAGAGCCTGTGTGAAGCACTGACATGAGATGAGGAGCTGAGGAGAGATTGCAGCCAGCAGGGCTAGGGCCCAGACAATCAGGGAGTGAGATTTGAGAAGGGGGTTTTGTGGAAAAACCATTGCATGCGTTCATCTAATTAAAACCATCATCATGAATTGTGCGTGAAAGACGGGGATCATGGCTGAGCACACAGCTTTGGGCACTTGGTAGACTTCAAGAGCTGGTTTTCTGCAGGCTTAGCAATCATGCTGTGATTTCTTGTGGGCAAAAGCATAAAAGGTTTTAGGTGATGGAAATGTTTTGCAGAGAGACGTAGAAAAGAGCAATCCTGCCAGCAACCAGACTGCTGCGCAAGCATCCATGCTGCTGTACTTGCTGCTTTGTGCTGCTCTTGCTTGTGCCATGAGCACGCTCCAGAGTGAGCCCAGGGCTCCTGCATGGAGGTGCAAGAGGATGGAAATGCTTCACATCATGGCTCTGGAAATCAGTCATGTGAAGCCATGTCTTGGCCTGGGGCTCACATGCCGGTGAGGCGCCCATAAGCACAGGGCAGGGGATGGTCTGGATTTGTTGGGGGGCATTGCTTTGTGTTTGCAAAGCTAAACCAGGCAGGACTTCAAAACCTGTAAACCATGCCCCTTCCTGAGCAAAATCTCGCTGTGCAGTGGAGCCAGCCCAGCACTCTTGAGCAGTCCTCCTCCCTTTCGTGCTGTCAGGGTGCTCCTTCCTACACCGCCTGTGGAGCCAGGTGAGATGGCACTCTGAAAAACACACATCTACAGTAATTTGGACCCTGAAGTGTGTCCAGCATGGGCTTTTGCTCCCCCACTGCCAGTCACAGCCAGGGCAGCCAGGTAACCACTCTGGGGAAAACAGTAAGTCGATGGCCACCAGTGGTGTGACTGAACACTGGCATTAACTCTCAGCCCCCACCATGCTTTAGCAAAGCCAATGCCACGGCAGGAGGGGATCTCCCAGTGCCTGCTGCAGACCCCCAGCAACAGGCCCACTTCGAGTGCAGGTAACCCAATGCAGAGCCCAGCAAAGCCCTGCCAGCAGATGGGACTAAACAATCCCTGGGACTGGAGTGAATTATGCACATCCTTAAGTATTTGCAGGATAGAGGCCTTAGTTCACTGGGTTAAAATACCAGAACAATATAAAACACCTCTGCCTCTGGAACCCACTGCACTTCATAAAAATGCTGGGGACCCTGCTGGAGCTAAGCCATTGTCGATAGCCATAAAAAATTGGTTAATAAATCTTCTTCCACTGATGAAATAGCTACTTCACAGCCAGAACTAAACAAATTGAGCATTTCAAAGCAACCTGCTTGACACAAGCCCTGATTTGCACACCAATAGAAGCATCCCCAGCCTGGGCAGGACCCTGAGCCGGCACTGTTCTTCCCTCCCTATTGTCACAGCCAAGTGCCAGGGGGAGATTTAGTGCACCAATATTTTCCTCCCCAGTGGCAGGAAAGGGATTTACATCTGCAGCCCGCAGGCCTTTGGAGTGAAATGATCCCAAAAGCAGAGACTAGCCTGGCACACAGTGGGCGCACTGGCTGCCCCGCCAGCACTGCTGGGGTGATGGTCCCCCGCCTCCCAGAGCCTCTAGCAGACAGATACCAGAAGTTCGTCATTGTGCTGCTTCTACCTTTTTTTGGTTGAAAAATAGAAATGTAAAAATAAATGTTAAGAGAAAGGCAAGTGCTCATTGCCTTGCTGCTGCACAGACACTATCCTGAAAGTTTAATCTAAAAGGTAAAAAAGCAGTTACAGAAGAGGCTCCACTCTTGACAAGCTGTCACAGGTCAGTATTTTTCAAATGCAGCCGATAGTCAAGGGGAGTGAAACAATACATTTAACTCCTTTTTCCCAACCGCACAGCCATTAATATATTTAAGTAGTGTGATAACTAGAAAGAGAAAAATACTGTAACATTTTGGTTTTAATAAAAGCTATTAAAAAATTAAATCACCCTAAATCCATGCCACTGTGGTTTTTCATGAAGTCAGGGCTGACTTCTCTTCCCTCCTGCCTATGGGAAGAGAGCAGAGCTGGGCGGGGGGGGGAACAGGACCTGCGTCCAAACAAAAATATTTATTCAGTGAAAAGTTGCATCTAAACATTGATGTTTCAACAGAACTTACTATTTGCTTAACTGAATGTTATAGATTTGCCTAGAGATTCACATTGGGGAATAAAAGCCACATTTTTAGGCCCTTTTAGCAACACTGGATGACTTTGAAAAATTTAGGATTTGCTCATCACTGTTTCCAAGCCATATGATCTGGGGCTAGATTTCCTGTTAAATTATTAGGATTTGGATTTGCAAGACAGGTGTTTGGCATTTCTAACTTTCTGCTCCCTTTAGTACACATCAAACTGAGCATTAATCTGCTGCAGTCTTGAAAGTTCAAGTCAAGGTGGATTTTGTTTTGCTTTTCCCCCTGAAGGTCAGTTCAGGATTGAATCCTTTTGTCAAGGTTGGCTGGAGAGCAGAAGGCTCTTAATCTGCAGGCACTGTGGCTCCCTCCTGGCTTCCTTCCCTTGCAGTTTGTTTTACTTCAGGATTCACCTCCTGGGATTGTAAAGGCTGCAGATGAGGGTTAGAGGTGAAACAAAGAAAACGAGGTTGGTTGTTTATTTAGAGGGAGCCAGGATTCATAATGTTGGAGACACTGGGTCCCTCCCAAGAGATAACCATAATTTTACAGCACCTCTCATTTTTTTTTCCCAGAAATAAAATACAATGACAGATCCAAAATACCATTTCCCCAAGTAACTCCTAGAATCAAAACAAGGAAGAGTTTTTTCCTGCAAAGTGACCAGACACTGGAACAAAATAAACATGCTTCCAGTCACCTCCATGTGGGAAAGCATCTGAAAAAAAAAAAAAAAATTAAGGCAATTTTGCCTCCTTCAGAGACCTTCTTCTTTTATTCAGTCAACTTGTGCCTCATTATGGTGGGGTCTTTTTTGACAGTAGTTCATTTTTTCCTTGGTAAATCTTTTTCACTTGGTAGGTAATCTTCTTATCTCCTTCCCTTTCAATGAGAAGGCCAAATTTTGCTTTCATTTATTCACCGTGGAATCTCACTGACCAGTAGCTAACAGGCACATCCCATCCCACACAGGCAGCCTGGCAATATATTTTCGCTCTTCATACTTTGTTTTAACAATCACAACAGCATCAAGGGAAGGTGCAGATGCATCCATTACACCGAAGAAAAAAACTTGCTCTTTTCCCAGGCTTTTTTTGGGTGTTTGCCCTCCAAGGCATCATCCATTTGCAATGAGATCCCTGGGTTTACGACAGAACAAGTGGTTGTGCAACAACAAAAACTGGATTCCGGGGTCCTGATAAGAGAAGACAAGTGTCCTGCGACCAGAGTCTGACCAGTCACCCCACCACTAATCTGGGTGAATCAGCTGACGTCAGTGGTTTTATGTTAAACACACACTGGGGTGAAAAATGAGAGTCGCGCTCAGCTCCGGCAGCTCAGCTCCAGCAGTCTGCTACCAGAAGTGGCTGCTTACTTTCAAGCTCTCTGCACAGCCTGTAATCACTCAATATTGAAACCAGATTTACAAGCTCTTTAGAGGAGAAGTTTGTGATTTCCAAAGCAGACGCATTTGGTATTTCAGAAAAAGGTCAAGCCCCCTGTGGAGTAAGGGGTTTTTAATAGAATCAGTTCAGCAGGAGTTAAGAGGAGACATACCAACCCAGCAGCTCGCAAAGCCAGGAGAGGCACAGACATAAGAAAAGCCACAACTATTAGTGTTTTGAGGAAAGAATCGAAGAAAGAGAGAGGCATGGGGTCTACTAAATCGTGGAGTTTTGATTTTATTTATTCCAATCCGAGAGACCTTCTCAGTTGGAAATAGAGAGAGTTGCCCTTCTTACACTCTCAGGCTTGCAGGGGTTTCAAAGAAAGGAGCGTTTGTTATTGTCTGCAGGGGAAATCCGAGAGTGTGTAGCACAATGGCAAATCCAGGCTCTTAACTCAAATGCATTTGAAAAGGACAGTCTTTGCTTACTGTCTCACCTCTTCAGCCTTCAGGCTCTGGCCAGGCTCTTCAGCTGTTAATATTTGTTGTAACACTAGGTTGGGTACAGTGGGTGTCTAGGACTTGTTCCATGCTGGTACAGCACCCAGCAGCAGGGAACATCATCAAAGACCCTACTTGTCACAGGAATACAAGTCTTCTGAATGGAAAGCTGGTGTTGCTGAGGTCTGTAGGCTACATAAGCAGCCACTACAGAAATACTAATCGGCAATGCAGCTGTCTACTGCTTGCTCCGACACCCTTCGGACTCTGCAGTTAGTAGTTTCAGTGAAAAGATTTGGGGCTCGTTCCATAACTCACACAGCTGCTGCCAGACAGACACCAGACTCATTATAGTTTCTTGTATACAGAGGCTTTAAAATAAATCGGAAATCTAAATTTCATACTGTCCCGGTTTCAGCTGGGAGAGAGTTAATTTTCGTCTTAGTAGCTTAGAAGACTCATAGACCAGAAACTTCCAAGCCATATCAGCTACCACACCTTAACTAGATGTACTCCAACAGGTAACAGAACAACACCAGGAGACGGGAGCTGCGAACTCAAGCCCCGTCCTCAGCGACTCTGTGGCACTGCTCCCATGACTGCAGGGGATGGCAAACAAGATCTTTTCTTCTTTGAAACATCTCCACAGCAAGGGGCCAATTAGAGCATCCTGGTCTTACTAGCCTTTTATTGGCAAGCATAAATAAGCCCTTACGTATTCAAATCAGCAGCAAATGAGTGGTGAAGGTCACAGGATGCTTAAATGACTGTACAACATGCTCCCTCTGATTCCTGGAGAAAGCACTTAAAAGGTTTAGCTATCAGATCTTCTAACTTGTCTAGTCATAGTAACTACTGGTGCAGCTACGCCTGACAGACAGTATTTGTCTCTTTCGGCATTAAGTTCCCAGTCAGCCATTCCCAAAAATAATACACTTGGTGGAGCAGACAACTGCCCTAGACTTTCAGATCAGTGCAAAGGAAGGGCAGAGCTCTTATAGGAAAGCAGCACTTTGAAAGGTCAGCCAGAAGACCACAGGCCATATTCCAAAAGAAGTTATGGCCATGTAATTTCTTAAACGTTAGCAGCAGAAGGAGGTAGAAATCAGATAATACAATTTTTTGCATTAAAAGCAACTCCACAGGCACTTTGAGGAAGTAAAAAGGGTCAGCAGCTTGAGGTACACAGAAGAAATTAATCCTTCTAAACTGCACTTTAATGTTGCAAACATGGGCACGGTGGGACCTTGGCATTCCCGAGGCTCTCACTGCACTTGGCTGGTGTGAGTGTTTAACTGTAGGGGTAAGTTTGCAATATCAATACCTCTGTTTGCACAGCGAAGTGACCAACTTATCTCCAACAACAACCCTACTGCATAGTTTAAGTGTACTTTCAGGAACGCCAGCTTATGACTTAGAGGGATAGATTTTCCTTGCTTACATCCCTTTGCATTTCAGGCTGCATATCCCAAAGGAATCTACCACAGTAAACAGTACTCAGGATCAGAGCATTGCTGCAAGGTTGTTGTAACCCTGTGTGTGCCATTCCCTTTTTCACTCCTGGCAACAGTAGGAGCTCAACATCACAGCCAGAACAGGAGGCAGAAGCACTTCTAAAGCTGTTTAAAACATAGATGAATAGTAGACTCTTGCCAAGTTTTATCTTCTGCAGCAGCATTTTGGATGCTTCTTTCACCATGATGTGGCATCAGCCTTTTAAGCAAATCTACTTTAATTACTGCAAAGTCTAATAAAGCAAGAAAAATAAATACAATAAATTCCTTGAATAATCCAGAGGTTGTTTGTTTTTAGCAACAAAGCATTGAATAAATGAAACGATCAAGTGAAGCCAACTAGTTGCAGGAGTAAGAAACAACTAAATGCACAAATATTGGCAGGGAAAAAAAGCCACCTATGCAAGAGCATAAAGGAGGAGCCAGAGATTAAAGAACACTGTTGATACTTCAGTCCCACACAAAAGTAGCAGCATGTGATACTTAGTTACACGACAGAAGAGCAAGGCAGATGCTTTCCACTACGCCCAGAAGGGCTATAAACAGGGAAAAAAAAAACAAAAAAAAGAAAAGAAAAAAGCAAACCACAGCTGAATAGGCAGTGTGGTTTTGGGGTTTCCCTCTCCTCCCCCCAAAAGTTCGAGTGTAAAAGGTGCAAAAGGAAAACAGATCATAGAAACAGGAATAGTGAGACAAGGGAGGAAAACCAGCTATAAAGAATTAGGAGTCACTTTCTGACATGGTTTGCACAGAGAAAGGAAGTCTTTCTTCATCAACAGAGAAGAAGAAATAGTTATCACACAAAGCTTTGGAAGAATTCATTGAGTTTATGAACAAAAATTCAACAGCCAGGAATTGAGGATGTAGGTTCACTGTTACTTGAAGTATTAAACAACATAGCTGCCACCTTCGTTCTGGAATAACCACCTAATTTCCTTCATGGAGTAGAAAGAGTCTGTTTTCAGAATCTAATTGTTATGCACGGCATTACCATGCATATAACCTTGATTTGTTTCCCACTACCACCCCAGAAAAAACCTGTTTTCCAAAACAAAAGCCACAAGCAAGTTTCAGACAAAATATATATATTTTTAAAAAATCTTTACAATAAGTCAGGAAACATAGGAGCTTGCACACAGTTTATTATAATAACTCAGTTCTCAGCTCCCTACAGTTCAGATAACCCTGGTGACAGTGTTTACAGCTTCTAACTTTTGCTTTCATAACTTTGAAGCAAACAATACATTTGAGTGTATTTTACTCTGTGCAAATAAGACAACTTTTGGAATCCTTCGAAGAAATATCCAAGTTTCTGTTTGTGAGGTCCTTTGTTTCTCAAAGATGATTTATGAGAGTTTTTGTTTTAAGATAAAGTGCTCCTGTCCAGCAGAACCCAAAGGCCTTCTTCTAGAGTTCAGAGAGCAAGTTCAGCTCAGATTAAAAAATAATTGGTCATACAAATTCCAGCTTCCCATGTCCGCTGTACATTCCCCAGTGGACTAGCGAAAGAATTTTATCATTGCTGAGGTCTGAATGTCTCATTTTATCACAGGTCATGCAGCAGTTCTCGTGACCAGTCACAGGCACCATGCATTCCAAGTCCAATTTTGCCACCTGCCCTTTTTTCGAATGATGTCCATGAAAACTATAGTGCAAACGGGAGAGCATTTGCTGTCGTTGATCTTGCAGTCTCTTGTTTTCACTCCTGAGCATCCTCAAGGCCAGCATGATAAGGAGCACCAAGATCAGTCCACCAGCTATAGGAACAGCAATTACAGCTGCCCTGAACCATAATTCTTTTGAAGAAGTCAGTTCCTGCACCTTGGTGATGAGATTCCTGCTGCTGTCGTGTTGGTATCTGCTCCCTTGTCCTGAAAAGGGGAAAGATGTGAAGCTTATTTCAGGATTTATTTACACTGGTTTACACATAAGCAACTCCCCTAAATCCCACACTGACTAGTTTAAAGAGCAACAGCTACACTCTGCAGTATCTACAGAAAATATTCCTGGTAAAGAAAAAAAGATGAGTTTCTAAGACGGCTTATAACATGGAATTTCTTATTCCAAGAGCTGATTTCACAGTGAAAATCACTGCCACTGATTCTTAGAAGTAATTTCAAAAGTTGGCAAGAGAGACTCTAACGGTGGAGGGGGACAGACAGAATGCTCTTAGGTCAATGTGATCAGGCAAAATGTCTGCTTTATTAGAGGGAAGACAACTTATATGCTGTTTGTGACACAGAGACATATGATTCTTTTCCAGGTTACATTGGATACATAAGGAAAACACACTGAGCTGTACAGTACCAATTGGACCACAGCAGGTGTCCATAAAACTTGTTTTCCTGCCAAAATAACTCCTCCTTCACCTTGGCACAAGGCCTGCAGCCATATTAGTGGCGCAGTATTTTTTTTACTGTCTGCACCCAGCCATGCCAAGGCAAAAGGTCGCAGAAATGCAATAGAAATTGTTCACACAATTTCTGCCCTCCGACAGACTTCCAATATTAATGCAGATAAAAAAAAGCTAATTGGCCGAGATGCTCCCCCCGCATCCAGCCACCCACTCCTCTCTCTGGTGTCTCTACTTACATTAACAACTAAATCAATAACAGCAGACGCACAAGGGTTAGCCTGTCGCCAGCCTGATGGCCAGAAGAGAGATTTCACTGAAGCTTTATTGCCCTACCTGAAGTATCGCCCCTGGAAGGAGACAAAACATCATGTAGTCCTCTGTAATTGCACATATCTTCATGACAGCATTCCAATGTGGACATGGTGGTGGTGCCAGAGTGGTTTTGTGCTTGTTTGGCTTGGCAGATATCAGCTGTGCTTGCAATAGAGTCCAAGCAGCCATGAGTAAGCGGGGAATGTGTATTCTGAGGATCAAGCAGTCTGGAGAAGCAGGCACTAAGCTCAGATTTGCACATATAGCCGGTTGCAACACAGTGTGCAGCATCACAGTAGCATCTGATCTCACCTAAAAAAAAAAAAAGGTGTAAGATAGGTAAGAATTTGGTTCCCTAAGGACACCTCACTAGATATTCTTATTAGCCACAAGGATCACACAACCAAACTCAGTGCCAGTTTTGAGGTACACCCAGAGACTGTAGATCCACAAGAGCCTGGCTTGTTTCCTTCCCATCACTGTACAGTGCTTACCTCGTTGTAACCTTAATCCCTGCAAGTGCCTTGGGGGACTCGCTTTAATTACTAGAACCACGGTCCTTTGAATTAAAGCAAAAGCATTTCACTAAAACAGGGACTTGGGGGAGAGTTGGGGCAGGGGATGTTACAGTGGCTTTTTTTTCGAAGGTAAATAACTAACAAGACCATTTTATAGCTACTTCCACTTGCTGTCAGCAGCTGCATTTAACCGCATTTAAAGCGAAATCCCAGTTCTAAAAGCAACACACACTTTCAGTCCTAGAAGAAAGTCACATCTATGTTTTAACCATTACTCCAGGAACAGCATTCTATTTTTATAAAAGTAATATTTTTTTTTAACCGGGCATAAGCACACAACAAAAATACCAGGTTTAAATATTTATGTGACAAATGAAAAAAAAAAAAATCGGAACTGCTGAATTCTTTATTACCTCTCAATACTGTGCCAAAATTTAACAGGTTTAGCTAACACCTTATAAAGCTATTAGCTAGAACCATTACCATCCAAGTCTCCCAGTCAGGAAGGTTTTTTCTGTGTGAAACTGAGCAACTATTTGTAATTTCTACAGAAAGAAAGAAATTCTTTAAGTAGTTATTCATGCAAAACGGCTTTTTTATCAGTATTATAAAAAAAAAAAAAGTTCCAGTTTACAATTATTCTGTTCAGAGGCAATGTCTCTCAACTCAAATTTAAAGTCATTAAATGGGGTGAAATTACAAGGCTAAAAGCTCCCCCTTTCCTCTCTCCAATTTCACATGCAATCCAACATGCAGTCAAAAAGGGGAAACACTTGGATTGAAAATCCTCTACCGGCTCTATGAAAAAATCTCAGGAAACCTCAAAAATTTCTGAAGGAAGCGATAAAAAGGTTCCCTTCATAAAACTCTTCATTTTGTGCTCTCCACACTGCTCTGGTACGAATTAAACATGTCCTGTGCTGTAGTGAAAACTTACTCTTTCTAGGCAAGTTGCAACTCAAACATAATTCAATGTGCCATCGAGCCAAGGTTTAAGAGGAAGCCAGATTTTGGAGTCATCCTTGGAAGAATGGACTTAAAACTACTTCTGATGTGCCCGTTGTACGTGCCATTACAGTGGCACCAAGGCTTTTAAAGTCGATCAAATTGTCAGATTTCTTCCTTCTACAGTCAGCAATTCAAAAAATCAAACTACAGGCTTCCCAGCTGCCACCTCTTCTTATGATGCTACTTATCACCTATACCTAAAACAAAACTGTTTCTGCAAGATGTTAAAAATCATCCCAACCAAGTTAGTTTCCCCTCATTGGGCCACTTTAATACTTTCTCCAAAATGCTACTGCAGGCTCCAGGCCTTGAAGTTCCCGCTGCTCTTTAATAACTCTGCTTAATAGAAGCCAAATGATGGAGTGTCTCACTGTCTCCAGTCCAATTCCCTTGGGCTTTTAGACTAAGTAACCTAATTTTTCATGAATTCACACTCACTGTCATCCAGCATGTTACAGAAAAAAAGACTCAATCGTTTTCTAAGCATTCCATATGAGGTCTTCCCCCTACCCTCTCTGAGAAAAATACTCTTCATAATTTTCTCACTGTATGAGAGTTAAAAGTAAGATGCAAACATGGCACAGTACCATAGCTGACAGTCCTTTCATGAGTTTCAGCACAGCATGGGAATAAAGTGAAACAATACACATATTTTCATTTTAACTGCTTATACAATCACGTTTAAAAATCTATGTTTTATTGACTTAAGACAATCTTACGAACAAAATCTGACAGGCTAGTCATCAGGTTAATTCAACTGCTTTTTAATTAAAGCCACGTTTTCAGTGAAACAGAATGGACTTTGTATTACTGTATTAAAACTGTATTTCTGTCAATTCATAAAGTTTCTTCCTGTTCTATGCAAAAGGCCAGAAAGGGTATTTAGTATTTTGAAACAGTGAACAATGCCCTTCTGTTCCCTCCTCTTTCTTGTTACTGTATGTAGCTATTAAAGAAAAATGTCTGCTTTTAGTCAAGATGGCTACAGGAGAGACTGCAGGCTTCTCTTAAAGCTTTTGAAGTCAACAGCAGCCAGAAGTCTGTGATCCCCTAATTATATCATTATCAGGCACATAGTTTCAGTATCTGCGACTTCACATCACTCAGTCACTCCCTGTTCTGCCCGCTTTGATGGGGCCAGCAGGCTCCCCCCTGCACGCTGCAAGGCTGTTATTTAGGGTTAATTACAGCCTTCCTTCCAAAATAAATAAATACTGTCGCACATCACCACCGCGCTAACTTATCCCTTAACCTCCTCCCCGGAGCATGGCGATTACCGGCAGCCAGCGGGTCGCCTCTGCCCCGGGAGGGCGCTCCCCGGGCGGCCAGACCACAGACCACAGAGCCCCCACAGCCCCCGCGACCACAGAGCCCCGGCGGGCCGCGACGGGGCCGGGTGCGGCCGCCCCTCCGCTGCCGCCGGGACACCCGCGGGGCCGCGCCCGGACAGACCGGCACCGGCGGCCAGGTGGGAAGGGAGGGCAAGGGAGGGACGGGGCGGTAGGCGCAGACCCGGTGACTCCCGCCGTCAGCAGTGGCTCGGCGAGGGCTCTCGAGACAGCGCCGGCCCGGCTGCCCTCGGGCAGCAGCAGCCCCCCGGGCACCCCGCTCGCCCCGGCGCGGCCTCCTCACCCCCTCACCTCTGGTGAGCAGGACGGCCATGGCGCACAGCTCCAGTTGCAGCCAGATGAAGATGTAGCTGGAATGGCGATCCATTTACCCGGCGCCGCTCGCCGCAGCCCGCAGCGCAGGCACGGCCGAGCCGCCGCCCGCCCCTGCCCCACCGGAGCGCCGAGGATCCGCTTGCCCGCGGGCAGAGCCGTGGCGCGGCCACCGCTGCGGTGGCGGGCCGGAGGAACGGCCGCGGCTCTCTGCCTTCCCTCGCCCTCCCCTCGCCGCTCCGGCCCGGTCCGCAGGAGCGGCAGCGCTGGGAGCGGCCGGCGCGCCGGCTACGCCAGCGAGTGTTGCCTCACTGACACGGGGGCGCCGCCGCCGCCCGCCCTGTAAATACGGCCGGGCCCGGCGCGGGCCGCCCCGCCCCCTGCCCCGCCTCCCCTCCCCATTGGCTACATCTCCCGGGGGTGAGCGGGGAGATCGGTGGGCAGGACGGCCCGGCACCTCCCCATTGGCTGCGCCGCTCGAGGTGGGCGGGGACTCCTCTCGTCCCGCCCCGCCCACCAGGCCCGCGGCGCCGCGCGCTCCCCACCAGCGGCGCCCCCGGGCGGCGGCGGCGGCTCCGGGCTGGCCGGAGGGGCGGGGGTGAGCCCGCTGAACTCGGCTCGGGGGTGGGCGCTGTGTGCGGGTGCTCGGATCCCCGCGGCGCTGCGGGGAAAGCGGCCGCTGGCGGCCTCGCTCGCCGCGTTAGGTTTGAGGCTCTCCCGGGTCCCCGAGATAGTCCTGTGCGGAGGCAGCAGCGCTGGGTTCCACGAGGAAATGTCACGTCCTGGCTGCGAGTTCGGCGGAGCTGCGATCAAGGCATGGATGGATGGATAGATGGATGGATGGATGGATGGATGGATGGATGGATGGATGGATGGATGGATGGATGGATGGATGGATGGATGGATTAACTGGCAGCTCCTCA